>NC_063051.1:730000-1030000 GCF_018812025.1 Megalobrama amblycephala
CATTCTAATATGCTGATTGGTTAAAAAAAACAGCATTTATATATTAAAATATAAATCTTTTGTAACATTATAAACATATTTACTGTCACTTTTGATTAATTTAATGCATCCTTGCTGAATAAAAGTATTAATTTCTTACCCTCCCTCCACAAAAGACAAAGATATCTCACTGACTCCAAACTTTTAGTACACACATGAGCTCAAATGATTTGTCAGTAAGTATCTTAATTCAAGATATGTGTCTCCTCAGTGTTACTCAGCAACAGAGTGCCGACGATATTTGGTTCCCTGGAGAGGATGAATTTACATAATCAAATGACACAGAAACTGAATTTAATACAGCCAAGCTCAGGAAACAGAAGCTCAGTAAATGGAGGGGGAAAAAGTGCATCTTACAAGCTCATAATGACTGTGAGTGTATTTAGAATCAACGTTTCTCTTGCATTGCCATCTTGGAGCTTGAGCAATGCATTCTGGGATTGACTTCTCTGTGAATGATATACGCCAATTCTCATTTTAAGTGTTAATTTGATTACATCTACATCGCCGGATACACACACCACACACACACACACACAAGTGACAACAATTCATATTCATGTATTAATATATTCCCATGAATAATCTGATTATTCAACAGAATCTTTCCCGGCTGTCACTCTCAGGCCATAAATAACCGAAGCGCTGCATGTCCGTCATCCGCCTGTCAATGTTTCTGTGCCTGCTGACTGTTTGAAAGAGGATCAGTGCTGTTGTTTGTGTCCTTTAATGATTCATTACTGCATTTCTAATGTCTTCAGTCTGTCTTAAAGAGGCGAGCGTCTCCATCTCTGTGATGTATGAAAGAATCAGCGTTCTCTCCTCCTCTCCATCTGTTGCCATGAGAGACCGAACGCGATGAAAAGCAAGCCATGGGCGTCTGGCAATGAGCTGGTAATTTCAGATGACATTGATAGCGTCTCGCTACTTCTAAATGTGATGTGTTGAGGTGACGCTCGCACCACCCTGGACCGCTGGCGATTCTGCTGATGGTGTGGACGGGCAGATAAATCATACATGCACATTTTTCAAAGCCGTTTCCTGGAGGTCATTAAGATGCACCAGTCGAGGACAGGCAAACGTCATCTGTAGCTTCATCAAGACACACACAGTCTCACAGGGAAACACACTCTAGTAATGTTTTCATTACACCTCAGAATGTTTCTCAGAGGCCGTTTTAACCTCGTTTTGAAGGATTCTGTAAAGCCTTCATTATCTTTGAGTGTCTCTGATGGCTTTTCACATAATGTGCTTGGATTTTAAATAAGAAAACCTTCGATTTTAATGTATGCATTCAATTAATGTTACTGTCAATTTACCTGGCTGTTGCCTTTTATGCCTTTCAGCAAGTTCAAATATTACATTCGGGTGAATCTCACTAAATCTGTAAAAAACTTACTTGTGTCTCAATGCAATGCAAAATCAAAAACAGTGTTATTATCGTTAACTAAAACTATTAAAAATGTTTTATTAATTGAAATAAATATAAAATAAAATTAATATAAAATATTAGATGAAAAATGTAAACTAAACAAAAACTCTGAACTGAAATAAGTTTAAGTATGAAAAATTACTAACTGAAATAAAAGTAAAACTGAAATAGTAATAAATTAAAACTATTTAGAAATAATAAAAACAAAAACTAATAAAAATGACAAACAAAATGATTAAATATTAAACAAAAATTTTACTAAAAACTGGAAATAAAAGCTAATTCAAAATATTAATAAAAGAAAGTAACTACTATGTTAATTATGTTTTGCATTACAAAAATGAAGCCCAATTATAAGACCATTAAGATGTTTTGAACTGACATTTTCATGAAAATTAAGCCCTTTTTCACCTCACATTTTAATTACTCTAATATACAAAAATTGTGAAAATAATATTAATTGCATTATTTAATTTGTGATTTTTTAAAAAAAAAAACTAATTATATTATTTAAGTGTTAATGTATATATGCATCATGCTAGCATTTCATTTATTCTTATTTTATTTTAAAAAAAACTTCATTTTATGATAATCTAATGAGCCCTGAGAATAATAGGAATCACAATAAACCTCAAAAGTAAAACATCTGGACACATTATGCAATGAAAACTGGGAGCTAAATTGTCATGAAAAAATGCAATGCAAAAAAAATTCTTCATAGTCCTAAAAATATCTGATCAAATTATTGTTTTGTCTGCGCTTTTGTATTCTGTGTCCTTCAAACATGTGATCCAAACATACTTGAGGTTGCCAAATCCTTCAAAGCAAGGCTTAAAACGTCACTAGAGCAATTAGAGAGACACCAGAAAAGAAAGGCGGCCTAAAAATGACTACTGGATGACATTCTACAGGCTGTTCTAGAATCAGTTTCTGTGTTCAGATGCAAAACAAAATGCTAAAACTCAACAACACAAGAAAATACTTTTTACAACATTTTGAAATTATCATATTCTTCTCCACTTTTGACATAAACATACGTAAACATATTTCTGCACGTGAGCACATTCTATAAGCCCTAATCATGAAGACAGCTCATCAACTGCTCTCAGCTTATTAGACATAATCAAAAAAACACTGTTCATGTCAATGGACACAGCGTGTACTCAGATGGAACCGCATGCTGACCTAAAGCAGCTCTTCTATGTGTAGCAATCACCTGTTGCTGGACAACATCTAGGCGAGGTGCTTTTAGCTTCAGTGTTTTTGTCTGAAAGCAACTGGATGCTTTTTAAATGGATACATCATGTTGCTGAAATCTTTGTTTGGTGGATTAAACTACAACACTCAAAGTGACAGAAGAGCTTTTATACAAATGGTGGGAGAGGTTTTCCTGATGGATCGAAACTTGTAGATGCTGCTTTCTTTATACGGATGAAAACAAGTGCTGCTTACCATTTTCTTGAAATAGCATGTGCAACATGACGCATTATACAACCATAAATGCAGATAAATCAGTAGTACACCTCACCACCTTGCATGTTTAATATGGCAAGTGGTATCCAGTTATTATTTCTGAATTATTTCTAAAATGCTATTTTTTATTTTATTTTAATATGATTGTGTGTAAAAAATTCATAACTCTTCAGTCTGATTTAATAATAACCTTAAGGTCATTGAGCACAGTAAGTGATCTGCTGTCACAGCTGAGCATATATTGGCAATTTGAATGCCGTTCACACTTCGAGAGTTGTGTTGTAGCATGCAATTCCAAACACAACCAGAGCATGTCTATGTGTGTGAGAGAGAAAGAGAGATGAAGAATTAGAAAAGAATGAGACTCCTGAGCTCATGATAAAAATAGCACTTCCACAGGCGCTAGAGAATCTAGGTTGCACACGCAAACATACAAATCACATACCAATTAGCATGTACACTGAAGTGCATGGCATGCCTGGTTACATGTACATATGTGCACGCGAAGGCATGCACACGGATGAAAGAGATGCATGTTAATCGGTGAGTCTTTGAGAATGTGACGGCATGCAAATGTGGGACATGCAAATTCAGAATCATTGAAAATTAACATCAGATGTGTGTATGCGGCAGGATGATAACTTAGGGCTGGGTATTGCTTGAATTTTAGCGATTCCAATTCTGATTCTGTTTATCAATTCCTAGTTTCAATTCCAATAGTTAAAAAAAAGAAGTCCAACATTTAGTGCTTTGCTTTCCCACTAGTACTTTTGGTGCGCACCCTGGTTCTGCTGACGTCAGAGTTCGGTTCGTCTCGATGATGTAAACGCTGTTTTCCACAAACAGTAGCACAGTCCTGTTAAAAGGGTGGTCTGGGGTATGATTCATGTGAACTCCGGTACAGTTTGCTGCTGATATGAAAGCAACGGTACTAAATCACAGAAGTGAACCTCTATTGATGATGTATGATTTGATAAACTGTGTGCTTGTGCTTGTTCTCACTCACTCTTCTGAAAAGCATGACTGACGCACTGCAAGGCATGTATATCTCATTTCTGCTGGCCTGGACTTCAGCAGAAATACTCTCCCTCGTTCTTTGGAACATTTGCAGTACATTTGCGGCAGATAGAAGCAAGTGCCATTATGTACTGATGTTTTGAAAACAAAACCAAAGGTTCAAAAAACAAAATATGAAAGTGAGGTGAGCAATGCTGTGCATTTAACCGCCTTCTCCTGCGTCGTTGTTACCAAGTGTAATGGAGGCAATCTAGTAGGAGCTGTGCATGTAAACCTTTAATTATACTCTCCGTGAGTATAACGGAGGCAAGCTACCGACTGACGCTAGAGGCTGCGGTCTTTAGCATCCCTTGTTAGCATGCCCACCTCCCATGCCAGAGACGCCAGTTTAAATCCCACTCAGAGCGGGTCGAATAGGATTGGTTATATTTGGTGCCGTGACCCGGATAGGAGTGAGGTTTAGGGGGGTGAGTGTAATGGAGGCAGTAAGAGCTGTGTGTGTAAACCTCACTCCCCTGGCCTCAAGTGGCGCGCTAGGGACTGACGCTAGAGGCTGTGGTCTTTAGCATCCCTTGTTAGCATGCCCGCCTCCCATGACGAAGACCGGTTCAAATCCCGCTCAGACCGGGTCGAGTAGGACCGGTTGCATTTGGTGCCATGACCCGGATGGAAGTGAGGTTTAGGGGGTGAGTATAACAGAGGCAAGTTACCAACTGACGCTAGAAGCTGCGGTCTTTAGCATCCCTTGTTAGCACGCCCGCCTCCCATGCCTCCCATGCCGGTTCAAATCCCGCTCAGAGTGGGTCGAGTAGGACCGGTTGCATTTGGTGCCGTGACCTGGATAGGAGTGAGGTTTAGGGGGTGAGTGTAATTGGAGGCAGTAAGAGCTGTGTGTGTAAACCTCACTCCCCTGGCCTCAAGTGGCGCTAGGGACTGACGCTAGAGGCTGTGGTCTTTAGCATCCCTTGCTAGCATGCCCGCCTCGCATGCCAGAGATGCCGGTTCAAATCCTGCTCAAAGCGGGTCGAGTAGGACTGGTAACATTTGGTGCCTTGACCCGGATGGGAGTGAGGTTTATAGGGGGTCGAGTGTAATGGAAGCAGTAAGAGCTGTATGTGTAAACCTCACTCCCCTGGCCTCAAAAGGCACGCTAGGGACTGTTGCTAAAGGCTGCGGTCTTTAGCATCCTTTTTAGCATGCCCGCCTCCCATGACGAAGACCGGTTCAAATCCCGCTCAGACCGGGTCGAGTAGGACTGGTTGCATTTGGTGCCATGACCCGGATGGAAGTGAGGTTTAGGGGGGTGAGTATAACAGAGGCAAGTTACCAACTGACGCTAGAAGCTGCGGTCTTTAGCATCCCTTGTTAGCACGCCCGCCTCCCATGCCTCCCATGCCGGTTCAAATCCCGCTCAGAGTGGGTCGAGTAGGACCGGTTGCATTTGGTGCCGTGACCCGGATAGGAGTGAGGTTTAGGGGGTGAGTGTAATGGAGGCAGTAAGAGCTGTGTGTGTAAACCTCACTCCCCTGGCCTCAAGTGGCATGCTAGGGACTGACGCTAGAGGCTGTGGTCTTTAGCATCCCTTGTTAGCATGCCCGCCTCCCATGTCGAAGGCGCTGGTTCAAATCCCTCTCAGAGCAGGTAGAGTAGGATCGGTTATATTTGGTGCTGTGACCCGGATAGGAGTGAGGTTTAGGGGGGTGAGTGTAATGGAGGCAGTAAGAGCTGTGTGTGTAAACCTCACTCCCCTGGCCTCAAAAGGCACGCTAGCGACTGACGCTAGAGGCTGCGGTCTTTAGCATCCTTGTTAGCATGCCCACCTCCCATGTCAAAGACACCGGTTCAAATCCCGCTCAGAGTGGGTCGAGTAGGACCGGTTGCATTTGGTGCCATGACCCAGATGGGAGTGAGGTTTAGGGGGGTGAGTATAAAAGAGGCAAGCTACCAACTGACGCTAGAAGCTGCGGTCTTTAGCATCCCTTGTTAGCACGCCCGCCTCCAATGCCGGAGACAGCGGTTCAAATCCTGCTCAGAGCGGGTCGAGTAGGACCGGTTGCATTTTGTGCCGTGACCCGGATAGGAGTGAGGTTTAGGGGGTGAGTGTAATGGAGGCAGTAAGAGCTGTGTGTGTAAACCTCACTCCCCTGGCCTCAAGTGGCGCTAGGGACTGATGCTAGAGGCTGCGGTCTTTAGCATCCTTGTTAGCATGCCCGCTTCCCATGTTGAAGACACCGGTTCAAATCCTGCTCAGAGCGGGTTGAGTAGAACCAGTTATATTTGGTGCGATGACCCGGATGGGAGTGAGGTTTAGGGGGGTGATTATAATGGACGCTAGCATTTGACGCTATAGGCTATGGACTTTAGCATCAAGGCTATGGGCTATGGTCTTTAGCATCCCTTGTTAGCATGCCCGGCTCGCATGCCGGAGACGACGGTTCAAATCCCTGAGTAGGGCTGGTTATATTTGGTGCCGTGACCCGGATGGGAGTGAGGTTTAGAGGGGTGAGTTTAACGGAGGCAAGATAGTAAGATCTGTGTGTGTAAACCCTCAAGTGGTGCACTAGAAACTGCAGTCTTCAGCGTCCTTGTTAGCACGCCTGCCTCCCATGCCGGAGACGACTGTTTGAGTCCCACTTGGAGCGGGTCAAGTAGGACCAGTTACGTAAGCAACAGGGGTAAATAACTGCTGCTTTCATGATGCAAGCATACTGCAGTTCGGACCCAAATATTATAATGTGAACACAACTGAGTGGGGGCAGGGGAGAAATCAAACTCGGGTTCAGACCAGGCAATCAAACCAAGTGTGAAAGCACCCTTTGATAAAATTTGAAAAATATTTATTCTGTCTTTTGCAAAATATTTTGTTGCAGCTGAACAAAAATCAGCAGCCTAAAGAACACTTACTCAAGGAACTTACCACAGCAAAAACAACTAGCGTAACTAATATACATTTCAACCATTATTAAAGACAAGCGAACAGTCAGTAATAAAATAAGAACAAATAAATTAGCAATAGCACATATTGCATGGTGTGTGACTCACCGTGGAGCAGCACATGAGGACGATGATGAAGGCTTCAATGACCCCGCCGATGCCAACCATCCAGGTCATCCTGAGAAACAGAATCACGCCCAGGATGTTCTGCAGGCAGGGCAGGTAGACGCCCATGAGCGTTCCCATCCGTGGAGCCTGTGAACACACAAACACACACGCTTACAGAATGCACAGCAGTCTATTAGATGAACAAGATCTGATTAGATCTGTTCCGTTGATCAGCTTCATGCTTTCATTTTGTTGTTCAGCAACCAAAACACATGTTGTAATCTCTCGAGTGTAAAAACAATAATGCAAATATTATTGTTGTGATAAAGAAAGCGAGATAATGAATCCATGGAAAAATGGAAATATCATGGAATATTAAAATTGATTTCCAAGTCTGGATAATAGTAATGCAAAATAATAAAAGTCACAGAAATGTATATAGTCTGAGTATATATTATGCCCTAAAACATTTAATGGGCTAGAAATGGCTTTTTTTAAAAGTGCACTCGCAATAAAAATGATTTTTAAAAATCATTGTCTTGCAATCACAAATAATGGAAATGGAAGGTGTGGGAAAATTATAAACCATCTTCCAAACATGAATGTGTTGTACTTGAGGTGACGTGTGCTGTTACTTTACTAAGTGATCAGATACAATTTTCATCTGGTAGACAATAAAAACACGTTATCTAAAATGGTTATCTAAAAACCAAAATGTCAGTAAGAAACCACATAAGAACACTCTAAAATCATCCACAACATCCGAGAATCCACTCAGAACACCATAGCATCGTGGCTGTGAGTATTTCATGGGCAAACACGACTCACATTTACTTCAGAAAATGTAAAAATCCAGTTATAATCTAGCAGAGCAGTTTAAACCCTGTGATCAACAAGACTGTTAATTAGCATAAATAGATGACTCTCCTCTCCGCACCCTAAACATTCACTGCCATTGTGTTCGCTGTGTGTAGAGTTTGTTTCAAAGGCTTTGAATATGAGCCAATGTCATATTCAAAGAGAAAGTCTGTGTATGTGTGTGCACGCGTTTTTGTGACATATCAGGACACAAATGTGTATAATGACATAGGTATTACAAAAAGAGGTGACTTATGAGGACATTACCCATGTCCTCACTTTTCAAAAGGCTTATAAATTATACAGAATGAGTTTTTGTGAGAAAATAAAAGTGTGCACAGGGTAGGTTTAGGGGTAGGGTTGGTGTAGGGGGATAGAAAATACGGTTTGTACAGTATAAAAACCATTACGCCTATGGAATGTCCCCACAATTCACAAAAACGAACGTGTGTGTGTGTGTGTGGAGTGGCCATGTAATTACTAACACACAGAGAGTAAATGTCTGCCAGCTTGATAAATGGTGAGTGTGCGGGTCTGTGTGCGCATGTCCATCAACACGGCATCCAAAAACACCTTCACTGAAATATGTCCTGTCCTTGTTCAAGGATACTGTCAATAAAATGCAATTATCCCAGCGTCCAAAAAGGGCAAACAGGCAAACTCGGTTCACCAGGCTCAACAAATCCAGTGGATGTTGTGGAAGGTACAGGACGACGGGGCACACACACACACACACACACACACACACACACACACACTCACTCAAGGGCTTGTCAAAGCACTTTTCAATTCACACAGTTGATTAAATGTGATCTAATGGGCGTCTGAGTGAGAGTCCCACGTGAG
This sequence comes from Megalobrama amblycephala, assembly GCF_018812025.1. NCBI lineage: Eukaryota > Metazoa > Chordata > Actinopteri > Cypriniformes > Xenocyprididae > Megalobrama > Megalobrama amblycephala. The sequence goes on from NC_063051.1 coordinate 738,708, forward strand.
TCTTTGGAGTTCAGACCTGAAAACATGCACTGAATAACTGAGTAGCGTTCACTCACTCACTTTACTGTAACTATCATAAGAACTGTGTGCAACTAGTACTGTTTCCCTTCTAGTGATATTCTGGTGCCTAAACGACCCTAAAAAGCAGTGCAAAAAATGCCAAATTAAATAATAAAATAATAAATGAATTTGATTTAAAAAAAAATAAAAAAAATAAAATTTGATTAAAATAAATGAATTCAAAATCATTCAAATAAATACAATTTGATGTAATCAAATAAATACATTTCATTTAAATAATTAAACAATACATCTAACAGTATATGGTACTATAGGGAGTAGAAAAAACCACGTAATGATGCAGCTTTTTGCATTTGTAAAATGACATTAAAAAAATGTCATAAAAAATAGCAGATTAGCATTAATTATATATAATATACTATAACTACTTCTTTTTGAACATGGTGTTCTTTCAAGTATCTTGGAGGACTATATAAATACCATTTTAATTGTGATATGGACATTCAACTATTCACATGTTTATATCAGCTCTTTTATGACAGCTCTGAATATGACTCATCCAACCAGAATCTAAAGCCAGAACTACATGTTTTATAAATTAGAGCTAATTACAGTAATTGTCATTAACTATTATATTTGGGAGACAATCTGACATGCTGAAAGGAGCAAAGACAATAAGAACCACAGAGAGAAAAGATGCTTCCCTGCGGCATATTTTTAACCTTCATGACAGACTGAGATTAGGACCCTTCAGATGGGAAAAACACACACACACACACACACACACACACACACACACACACACACACACGCACACACGCACACACACACACACACACGCACACACACACGCACACACACACACACACACACACACACACACACACACACACACACACACACACACACACACACTCACACACACACACACACACACTCACACACACACACACACACCAGAGCAAGTCATCCATACGCTCGAAGCGACAGCAGATGGCAAACTGGGAAACAAGACTTTTAATTTAATTAACCTGAAATAAATAAGAAGGCCTGAATAATGCATGTCACTAAATTCAATATCAGCCATGCAAATGTGCAATTCTGTGTGGGATAATTTGATTTCTGAAGCAAGGATTAATTCCAGTATTAATGTAATCTAATATAATGTGGCTTTATGCATCACGTCTAAACAACGGCAATAATTATGTTCTATGATAAGGTCCTAAATGAAGTGAACCTCACACATCTGTGGTTTACATGCAAGCGTTAAAAATTAGGCTTTTTATTAAGTCTGTATATAATGCATATTTTTTTTTATAAATAACTTAAATTAATAGTATTTTAATAATAATAAATCATAATAAGTTTCCATAAAAAACAGTAACCACAGTTATATTTCAATTCTTGCATAATGTCATGTCATTAAAGAGTATAATGCATGATGCATTTATTGAGTTCTGATACATTACATGTTAAAAACGTAACCATGAATAGGTACGTATTATATTGCATCGTAAATATGGTTACAGCAGGTATTTACAAGAACAAAACTGATTATACGGCATTATAATATCTTTACAAAATTATATACACAGTCTTTATATAAAATGTTACTGAATGTGCATCTACACCAAATATGAACAGTATATTGAACAAAGGCACAGAGGAGGCAAACAGAAAACACTGATGTCTTCTAGATATGATTCATTTGGTTATTGTTCTCAGACAGACTCTGATCAACATCCTCAGATACTTGAACAAACTATAAATCAAAGCGACTACGGCTTGAAGCACATCTCTGGACCAATGAGACTTGCTACACTTGAAGGAAACTCTAACGCCCCTTTCAGGTTTGTTACACAATAACACATCAGAAAGGCACTCACAATGTGTCGGCCAGTAAAAACAATCTGGTGCAGTGTGTTAAGTTTAGCGGCGAGGTTGTGAATTGCAATATAAAGAAGCTATGGTGGCCAACATAGGACGAAAATGTCATCATCTGAGACAGTAGAGAGAAGCCAAGCAAATTGTCCATTTAGGGCTACCGTAGAAATATGTTGGCGCAAAATGGCAACTTAACATGTAAGGGGACCCACGGTGTATGTAGATAGAAATGGCTCATTCTAAGATAATAAAAACATAACGGTTCATTATGTAAGGTCTTATACACCACTGAAAACATAGTTATGTATATTATATTGCATTTCTGTCAATAGATCCTCCTAAAATGTACACATTGCACCTTTAAATTCAAAGCTCATCTTAGTATGAAGTACCACAGACATAAATGATGATTCTGACATTCCAGAGTTTTGGCTACTTCTTAACTATTAAACTTTGAGAAAACGTTAAAAAAAGAAAAACACATTTAAGCAACATTTAACAATATGATAAAAGGTGATTTTAAAATTCAAGACAAAACTGATGTAGCTGTAAAATAAAGTTGTCCAAAACAATAAAATAAAAATTACTATTATATACTATTAGTATTGGGGTATTTTTTGTGAAGTTTACTTTCGTTATAATATGCTAATGTTGTCCATATTTAAATAGATGATGCTCTTCTCCTCTATAATTTTTATTTTTAATAGATTTCAAAAATATCAAATATATATATAATTTCATATATTTATATTTATATATATTTTCTGTTTTCACTTTAATTTTAGGTAAAATTTTAGGAAATTGGTTGTGTTTTTGTCATTTTTATTATTATTATTTTTTTTAAAGTGCACTTAGTTTTTTGTAGTCTATATAGTTTTAGTTTATTTAGTTTTAGTTATTTTAGTAATTTATATTAGTAATATAAATTTATATAATATAAAATATAATAATAAAATTTATATAATATATAATATAAAAGTTATATTAGTAATATAATTAGTATATATATATATATATATATATATATATATATATATATATATATATATATATATATATATATATATATATATATACCAAACTTAAAAAATAAATAAATAATTGTAAATTTTTTTTTTCAGTTAATGATTATTTATTTCAAATAATGAATTTTTTTTATTTTTTTTATGGTTTTAGTTTCAGTTAAGGATAATAGCATGCTGCAGTTATGACATATTTTTGTATTTTTTCATCATCCTGGTTCCCTCAAAACCTCAGTAAGATTCTTCCTTTGGCTTTTGGATTATTGCAGAAAATGGTCTGTGACTAACAAAAGCCACTGACTTCAGGATGATGGAACGGGAAGTGTTTAAATGCTAACTCGTTTCTGACTTTTGGCCAACAAAAATCCGTCATGCCTGCTGCACTCTATAACCCTGACCCGTAGTACTAGATCTTGAAGGAGTCCAATCCCAGACCCTCCAAACACGAGCAGCACTCATCCTGTGAAAACCACAGCGAATCCAGGCGGAGGGAAGCAGATCATCTTTGTCATTTTGACATCCTTCTCTTCATGCTAATGTGAGACACCTCTTGCCTGATGTCAGAGGAATACTAATCAGATTTACTGTCTGTCTGTGTCCTGGTCTCAGTAATGTCTTTCTTTCTCACAAATCGTTTTTCCAGCTTTTGACTTGCTGACAGTGAAAGAATTATTTCGAATTTTCATATTATATTAATCATATTATACATTGCTATTCTATCATTTATGGTGTTTGCATCACTTAGAAAAAAAGCTTACTGAAGATACTAAAAATGTAAGATAAAATTAATGAATCAAGCCATATATAGAGACCAGAAAATCATAAACCTGAGAGCATCATGTACGTGCGTTTTGCACGGCCAAAGAACTATGTAATATATCATAAAGAGTGCTTTTGCTTGCTATGTGACAACTGAAATGAAACAAAATGATTGTGTAAAATGGCCAAGGCTGCTCGTATATATCCATTTCATTCATGAGATGTGTGTCAAGGTAAGATTACGGCTCACTTCACGCAATAACAATACAGCTGTGCTCTTGAAAGCATGTTCCACTCCATTCTCCACCCCAGCATCCATGAACAATAACGACACACAAATACTTCTGACTACACCAAAATCTCCCCTCTCTTCCACTTTCATCTCTGGCATCCCTCTAATTACGAGCAGGAGAGTTCGCGGCTCAAGAGGCGTGTGTATAACACATCTGAGGAGTCAGTGAGATGTGTCCAATCAGCAATTAGTAATTTAAAAGTGCTGTCGCCACAGAAACACTAGTTGAGGTGGAGTTTGGGGTCAGGATTTAATATCAGGCACATAATTAACGAAGCAAGATACAGTGAAACACATACTAACACAGAACAGCCTTCCATGCAGTTCTGTGGGAGAAAATGCCTCGTGGAGGTCAGAGCTCAGAGGAGGATGGCCAGACTGTTTTGAGCTGATAGAAAGGCAAGAGTAACTCAAATACGCAATCGTTACAACCGAGGTCTGCAGAAGAGCATTTCTGAATGCACAACACTTGAAGCAGATGAGGCTACAATTCATCTAGTTGTTTTTGCCAGATTAATAAAAAATATTATTAACCTACAGGACCAAAACAAATCCCTCAGTTTCATTTATGCGTGTGAATGCACTGCTGTGAATAGGCCTCAACATGAACACTAACCCTAATAGAATCAATAAAGGAGAGGTTTTTCTTATTAAAAGTTTGGGGTTGTGTTGAGTTGAACTGCAGGAACACATTTACCCACAGCACTCCAACAGGAACTCCATAAACCTGAAGAAAACCTGCCGTACCGACTGCAGTTTGAACAGACAAGCCTCACTCTGAGCACCACTGAATACAAATGAAGAGTTCCTCACGTCCTGAAGAAAATCAGCACAATCCTATGACAGCTTCTGGAAGTTTAGACCCCCACAATACAGTCATATTCACCAACGCAACACTCTCAGTTAATCAAACAGAACAAAACATTACTTATTTTTGTCTTATTAGTGATGCTTGCTAAAGCAAGAGAATACACTTTCACAAAGGGATTCCCATGGAAGCTTGTTTCTGCCACTGAATGAAAAATTAAAAAAAGGTAACAAACTTTTTTTTCGCAATTGTGTTTATATCTCGCAATTTTGACTTCATAACACACAATTTGGAGTTTATATCACGCAGTTCTGAGAAAAAAGTCAGAATTGTGAGCTATAAACTTACAATTGCTGGATATATACTCGCAATTGCGAGAAAAACAGTCAGAATTGCAAGATATAAACTCGCAATTGCGAGAAAAATAGTTAGAATTGCAAGATATAAACGTGCAATTGCGAGAAAAAAGTCAGAATTGCAAGATATAAACTCACAATTGCGAGAAAAATAGTTAGAATTGCAAGATATAAACTCGCAATTGCGAGAAAAACAGTCAGAATTGCAAGATATAAACTCGCAATTGCGAGAAAAATAGTTAGAATTGCAAGATATAAACTAATAATTGCGAGAAAAAAGTCAGAATTGCAAGATATAAACTCATAATTGCGAGAAAAAAGTCAGAATTGCAAGATATAAACTCATAATTGCGAGAAAAAAGTCAGAATTGCAAGATATAAACTCGCAATTGCGAGAAAAATAGTTAGAATTGCAAGATATAAACTCATAATTGCGAGAAAAAAGTCAGAATTGCAAGATATAAACTCGCAATTGCGAGAAAAATAGTTAGAATTGCAAGATATAAACTCGCAATTGCGAGAAAAAAGTCAGAATTGCAAGATATAAACTCATAATTGCGAGAAAAAAAGTCAGAATTGCAAGATATAAACTCGCAATTGCAAGAAAAATAGTCAGAATTGCAAGATATAAACTCGCAATTGCAAGAAAAATAGTCAGAATTGCAAGATATAAACTCGAAATTGCGAGAAAAAAGTCAGAATTGCAAGATATAAACTCATAATTGCGAGAAAAAGAGTCAGAATTGCAAGATATAAACTCGCAATTGCGAGAAAAATAGTTAGATTTGCAAGATATAAACTCGCAATTGCGAGAAAAAAGTCAGAATTGCAAGATATAAACTCGCAATTGCGAGAAAAAAGTCAGAATTGCAAGATATAAACTCGCAATTGCGAGAAAAAAGTCAGAATTGCAAGATATAAACTCGCAATTGCGAGAAAAATAGTTAGAATTGCAAGATATAAACTCATAATTGCAAGAAAAAAAGTCAGAATTGCAAGATATAAACTCATAATTGCGAGAAAAATAGTTAGAATTGCAAGATATAAACTCGCAATTGCGAGAAAAAAGTCAGAATTGCAAGATATAAACTCATAATTGCGAGAAAAAAAGTCAGAATTGCAAGATATAAACTCATAATTGCGAGAAAAAAAGTCAGAATTGCAAGATATAAACTCATAATTGCGAGAAAAACAGTCAGAATTGCAAGATATAAACTCGCAATTGCGAGAAAAATAGTTAGAATTGCAAGATATAAACTCGCAATTGCGAGAAAAAAGTCAGAATTGCAAGATATAAACTCATAATTGCGAGAAAAAAAAGTCAGAATTGCAAGATATAAACTCGCAATTGCGAGAAAAAAGTCAGAATTGCAAGATATAAATGTGCAATTGCGAGAAAAATAGTTAGAATTGCAAGATATAAACTCGTAATTGCCGGATATAAACTCGATATATTGCTGATATATTCTCGCAATTGTGAGCTTATATCTCACAGTTCTTACATTATAACTAACAATTGCAAGTTTATATCTCGCAATTCTGAGAAAAGAAGTCAGAATTGTGAAATAAAAGTCACAATTATCTTTTAAATTGTTTTATTCTGTGGCGGAAACAAGCTTTTTGTTGTTGTTTAGTTAACAACAACAACAACAACACTGCTAGTAAATACCCTGAATACATTAGCAATCACATAGCAACACCCTGGCAACACTCTAAGCATTATGGCAGCAAGTTATTCAAGGTATGATCACCATATTCATAAATACTATTTACATATTAACACAATATTCACATGCTACTCCAAGCTCCTTAAAAGAATACCATGATATTACCGTGGTGCTTTATTTGCATGAGATATCTGTCTGTGATATTTCTGTATCTGGCAGGCTCAGGGTGTGTCAGTTAGTCAGAAGTGTCACATCGACACCATGCGGGTTAAAATGAGTTCTCATTATCGAAGCTGTGGTGGCGTGTCAAGCGAGTGTGAACGTCTGAATCACATCGTTTGGCAGCGGTCACTCTTCGGCCCGTAGACTCCATCGGAGTGTGGCTATGCTCAGTTTACTGGAGCAGGTGCGTAATCAAACCGCTTTGGTCCCGTGTGTATATGTGTGTGTTTATGATTTCCCACGGGTGGCTTCCAGCCGGCGAGAATCTCAGGTAAAGGCAGCAGAGAGCAGATGGGACAGGCGTCGGAGGACCCCGGCTGAGAGCCTCAGGTGTCTCACTCCCACTGCGGCTATAAAGCCGGCGCGGACGCCACAGCACCCTGTGTGCTCGTCACCACCTGCCCAGCTGCAAGAACGACATGTGAAACTGGCAGATAATGGATTCCTCTTTAGGAATGACAGAGCAGTTTTCAACGGCTGATCTATTGAAAGCTTGAAAAATACCTGTTTTTAAAGGGATAGTTCACCCAAAAATGAAAAAAAAAAGTATATATATATATATATATATATATATATATATATATATATATATATATATATATATATATATATATCTAACTATATATATATATATCAGACATGTTTAAAACAAGATAAAAATTTGACCCTCAATTTTTTTTTCAACTATTTTATATTAAAAACAGTATTTAAATTTAAGCACTTGAATTTTAAGTTTTTAATCTCTAAATCTTTATCTCTCTAACTCTAAAATATCCATATTTAGGCCACTTCATGTACTCATTTAAGGTACATTACAAGTATACAGTTCAAAAGTTAATATATAGTGTATATGTACACTACCGTTCAAAAGTTTGGGTTCAGTAAGATTTTTAATATTTTTAAAAGAAGTTTTTTCTGCTCACCAAGATTGCATTTATTTAATTAAAAATACAGTAAAAACAATAATATTGTGAAATATTATTACAATGTTTTCTATTGGAATATAATATAAAATGTAATTTATTCCTGTGATCAAAGCTGAATTTTCAGCATCATTTCTCCAGTCTTCAGTGTCACATGATCCTTCAGAAATCATTCTAATATGATAATTTGCTGCTCAAGAAACATTTATGTTTATTATCAATGTTAAAAACAGTTGTATACTTTGTTTTCAGGATTCCTTGATGAATAGAAAGTCCAAAAGAACAGCATTTATCTGAAATATAAAGCTTTTGTAACATTATACACTACCGTTCAAAAGACTGGGGTCAGTAAGAATTTTTATTTTTATTTTTTTTGAGAAGAATTTAAAGAAATTAAAAAAAAAAAATCAGCAAGGATGCATTAAATCGATCAAAAGTGACAGTAAAGACATTTAAAATGTAACAAAAGATCATATTTCAAATAAATGCTGTTCTTTTGAACTTTCTATTCATCAAAGAATCCTGAAAAAAAATATTGTACACAAATATTTTGTACAATTGTAAACAATAAATTTTTCTTGAGTAGCAAATCATCATATTAGAATGATTTCTGAAGGATCATGTGACACTGAAGACTGGAGTAATGATGCTGAAAATTCAGCTTTGATCACAGCAATAAATTAAATTTTCAAATATTTTCAAATAGAAAACAGTTATTTTAAATTGTAATAATTTTTCACAATATTACTGATTTTACTGTATTTTTAATTAAATAAATGCAGCCTTGGTGAGCAGACGAAACTTCTTTTAAAGACATTAAAAATCTTACCGATCCCAAACTTTTGAACGGTAGTGTACGTATGTTTGTATGTATGTGTGTGTCTATATAAATACACACACACACACACACACACACACACACACACACACACACACACACACACACACACACACACACACACACACACAAACACCAAATACATATATTTATTTATATGTTAAAACAATATTGTGAAATATTATTACAATTTAAAATAACTGTTTTGTATTTTAATATATTTTAAAATGTAATATATGATGCAAATCTGAATTTTCCAGTCTTCAGTGTCACATGATCCTTCAGAAATCATTCTAATATGATGATTTGCTGCTCAAGAAACATTTATGATTATTATCAATGTTGAAAACAGTTGTGCTGCTTCATATTTTGGAGGAAACGGTTATTTTTTTTCAGGATTCTATGATGAATAAAGAGAGCTGCTATAAACATGTTGACAGTTTCTCACTACAGTAATGATATTTTGTAGCAAAAGAGTCTCATTTTCTCAAAATATGATTCTGAAATATGTCTCAAACATTAACCAAACTGTATATGAACATAAGTGCATGCCAACAGAACTGACAAACGAACTGATGACATACGTCAGAGATGGAGAAGAGAGGAGAACAGCAAGGAGCTTGTAATAGTCTCCTCTCGCTCGACTGCCCAAACAGGAGCTGACAGCGTTAATGTGACTTAGTTCAGACGGGGTGAATTATTAAAAACCATAGCAATGGCAGGGGAAGGAAAAGGGCAGCGAATATCACTGTCAGCCCAACACGGATTACTGTGTGTACATGAGCATGTTCAGAAATTGCACAAATAACTGCTCTGCGCTCCTGTCCCTTAGAGCTTGACATGAATTAGCATTTTTTCCTGAGACTTAGTGTATGTGTGTGTGTGCGAGTGTGTTCATGTAGCGAGCGTTGGCTAGTGGTCTACAGAGAGCATATGGCAACTGTAACGACCACATGTCACCGCCTGGAACATCTGATAACTGCTCGTTATGAGGCATCATACTTCATAGCTCATCTTACATCATCCTTGAGGTGAAAAATAACATTTCCCCTCATGCAATCAGCCCACATCTACGTGATAAGACTGAAATATCTGCGGCGAACCAATTATCATCACAAGCAGTCATAGCAACACCACATTAAAGGTGAAGTGTGCCCTTTCACTTCAACAGAATTGCAAACATAACTAGATTTTGCATTAGTGTTTGCACATGCAAAACTCGCTGTCATGAAGATGTTGCGGATGGTTGCCAGAACGTTGCTATGAGTCTTTTTTTTTGCATGTTGGCTTGTGATATGGATCGTATGGAAGCTTGTTTCTTCCATGAAATAAAAATAAAAGAGGTAATTGTGACACATTTTTTATAGCAAATGCAAGTTTATATCTCCCAATTCTGACTTTATAACTTGCAATTATGACTTTTTATCTCCCAATTCTGACTTTATAACACAATTCTGACTTTATATCTCGCAATTCTGACTTTATAACACAATTCTGACTTTTTATCTCCCAATTCTGACTTTATATCTCACAATTCTGACTTTATATCTCCCAATTCTGACTTTATAACTTGCAATTATGACTTTTTATCTCCCAATTCTGACTTTATATCTCCCAATTCTGACTTTATAACACAATTCTGACTTTATATCTCCCAATTCTGACTTTATATCTCACAATTCTGACTTTATATCTCGCAATTCTGACTTTATAACTTGCAATTATGACTTTTTATCTCCCAATTCTGACTTTATATCTCCCAATTCTGACTTTATAACACAATTCTGACTTTATATCTCCCAATTCTGACTTTATATCTCCCAATTCTGACTTTATATCTCGCAATTCTGACTTTATAACTTGCAATTATGACTTTTTATCTCCCAATTCTGACTTTATATCTCCCAATTCTGACTTTATAACACAATTCTGACTTTATATCTCCCAATTCTGACTTTATATCTCCCAATTCTGACTTTATATCTCGCAATTCTGACTTTATAACTTGCAATTATGACTTTTTATCTCCCAATTCTGACTTTATATCTCACAATTCTGACTTTATATCTCCCAATTCTGACTTTATAACTTGCAATTATGACTTTTTATCTCCCAATTCTGACTTTATATCTCCCAATTCTGACTTTATAACACAATTCTGACTTTATATCTCCCAATTCTGACTTTATATCTCACAATTCTGACTTTATATCTCGCAATTCTGACTTTATAACTTGCAATTATGACTTTTTATCTCCCAATTCTGACTTTATATCTCCCAATTCTGACTTTATAACACAATTCTGACTTTATATCTCCCAATTCTGACTTTATATCTCGCAATTCTGACTTTATATCTCCCAATTCTGAATTTATATCTCCCAATTCTGACTTTATATCTCCCAATTCTGACTTTATATCTCCCAATTCTGACTTTATATCTCGCAATTCTGACTTTATATCTCCCAATTCTGAATTTATATCTCCCAATTCTGACTTTATATCTCCCAATTCTGACTTTATATCTCGCAATTCTGACTTTATAACACAATTCTGACTTTTTATCTCCCAATTCTGACTTTATATCTCACAATTCTGACTTTATATCTCCCAATTCTGAATTTATATCTCCCAATTCTGACTTTATATCTCGCAATTCTGACTTTATATCTCCCAATTCTGAATTTATATCTCCCAATTCTGACTTTATATCTCCCAATTCTGACTTTATATCTCGCAATTCTGACTTTATATCTCCCAATTCTGAATTTATATCTCCCAATTCTGACTTTATATCTCCCAATTCTGACTTTATATCTCCCAATTCTGACTTTATATCTCGCAATTCTGACTTTATATCTCCCAATTCTGACTTTATATCTCCCAATTCTGACTTTATATCTCCCAATTCTGACTTTATATCTCCCAATTCTGAATTTATATCTCCCAATTCTGACTTTATATCTCCCAATTCTGACTTTATAACACAATTCTGACTTTATATCTCGCAATTCTGACTTTATATCTCCCAATTCTTACTTTATATCTCCCAATTCTGACTTTATATCTCACAATTTTGACTTTATATCTCGCAATTCTGACTTTATAACTGACAATTCTGACTTTATATCTCGCAATTCTGACTTTATAACACAATTCTGACTGTATATCTCATAATTCTGACTTTATAACTCGCAATTCTGACTTTATAACTCGCAATTGCAAGAAAAAAAGTCAGAATTGTAAGATAAAAAGTCGCAATTACCTATTTTATATTTTCATTTAGTGCCGGAAACAAGCTTCCATAGGATCGGGTCTCCCTTCAATGCAAGACATTTTTATTCCCATTTTAATATCAGACAAACCAATTGTATGTCAGATTGCATGAAACAGTAAAAACTGTCCTCAACTAAATTTGATCGAATCATTCATGTCTTCACCACTAACAGCTGTTGTTATGCACTTAAGGTATGAATAATTAATGTTACAAATTGAAATTTGTAGTGCAAGTAAGTGCACTAGTTGTGATTTTTAACTTGAGATGTCGCCTATAAAACGCTCTTATGCAAGAAATCTCTTATTCTTACGAAGGATGATCGAAGAAACAGTAATATTGTGAAATATTATTACAATTCAAAATAGCCGTTTTCTATATGAATATATTGTAAAACATAATTTTCACAATACACGTTTTTGTGATGTAAAGACATCTTTAGACTGAGAGAGACAAGACATCCGTGGAGCGCAGCTGAATCCTGACAACGTGATCCGTAATAAATGGATCCCCGTGGTTGAGCGTGTGTGTGGGTACGTGGGGACATTTGCTGCTGGAGATGAGCGGATTGACCCTCTCAAAATGGAGGCTGATTGGAGAGCAGATGCTTTGCAAGACGAGCTAATTAAGTTGAAGTCGCAGTGTGAAACAAGAGGAAGATTATCGCTCTCCTCGATCGTGTTGAGAGGACAAATCCAATTCCATCTCAGTTCTCTATTTTACTCTCATTTCTCTCTCACTCGCTCTCCCTGTACAGCTGAGGAATGAAGTATTGCAGGGTTTAATCTTTACTAAGTTTTTGGTCATTTTGACTGCTGAAGTAGAGGAGGCCTCAGGGGAATTATAATAGGAGATAGTTTTACCACGCTAAATGTCTTGCAGAGACTCTCTGTGCCTGACAAAATGAATCACTGAATTATTATTGTTAACTAAAACTAATAAAAATCATTTTTGGTATTTGAAATAATAAAAATAAATAAACAAACAAACAAACGTTTACATGGTGTTTGAACATAAATGTGTCGTCAGTGTGTGTACACAACCACCCTATAATGATAAAAATCCACCCACTCCTTTTTTAAACCCCATAAATCATAAGCAGGGCTTCATTTTCAGAGTAATTTGAAAAAAAAAAAAAAAAAAAAAAAAAAAAAAAAAAAAAAAAAAAAATATATATATATATATATATATATATATATATATATATATATATATATTTTTTTTTTTTTTTTTTTTTTTTTGGGAACTGTAAGACTGTAAAATTGTACTCGTCAAAAGCACTTGTTTTATCAACATATTACACATTCACAAAACCTTAACAGGACTCCACTTAAAAATGCACAACTAGTGCACCAACACTCCCAGAAATCGTGTACACGCATCAGTCCTTTAATATCTTATACAAAAAGTTAGAAGCAAATTTGCAAACTGAATCAAGAGATTGGGAAACAGACCAGCGCCGTGAGGGAGGTTACAAGCATGACTGAGGCGACTCTCTAATGAGCACACTCACTCTGGGATGGCAAGGGACCAAGGGTGATCAGGTCACAGGTCAAAAGTGCAAAACAGAGCAGACAGCTGTCATTTACACACGGATTCGAGCCGCATCCGAGATCTAGCTGTGTGCATACGCTCTGTCTGGCAGCAGCCAATTAATTTTCACCTGTAGCAATTGAGAACTAGACGAAAATGTGTGATGAAAAACGATTTCCGTTGCTTTGAGAGCGTGCCACGAGCATATGCGTGTACCTGGACAGGTTTCTTGCGTGAGCCCTCGTTGTTTTCCGCCTCCTCGTGTTCTTTGCTGCCCTGCGGCAGGTTTGAGTAGTTGGCGAGACTGCTGAGAAGAGACGATACCATGGGAATTGTGTCCATCTCCTCCTGTAGAGCAAACACACACACACACACATACAGAACAAATACTGTGAGCATAATTCAAGTAGCTTGTGACGAACATCATCTGAAATGTCATGTTTACATTTACAGATTACAAATGACACGCTCAGAGGACTATTTTTTTGCTCTTTAATAGCTCTCTGTAGTGTTTTGTTTTCATGTTTTGTTTAAGGTGCATCACCTAAAATTGAGAAAAAATAAAAAAACAGAAACAACTAAGTCAGTAGTTGTCATGTAGCTATAAAACGAATGTGGAGAGCAGCTCAGATCATTTGATCTAAGAAGAATTTAATGAGAAATGGTGAATTTGATAAGAAACCTGCCATAATGATTTAGTGACAAAGTAGAAATTGTCTACTGCACATTCAAAAATAAAAATGCAGTAGTGCAAACCCAAAATGCATACTGTGCACTGTTACATTAATTAGTTAGCTAGCATCCATTGGGCATTAAAAACATCATGAATACATTCAATGTAACAGAAAAATATTTGAGATCACACTGAGATCTTTTAATAGCAAATTTGATTTTATTGTGGTCTTAATTGCAATTGTTGAGATCTCTTCTGAAACTCTAGAAAAGACACAAGTCAAAGTCTCCATTTGCTCTTTATTTAAAGGATTAGTTCACTTCAGAATTAAAATTTCTTGATAATTTATTCAACCCCATGCCATCCAAGATGTTCATGTCTTTCTTTCTTCAGTCGAAAAGAAATGAAGGTTTTTGAGGAAAACATTCCAGGATTTTTCTCCATATAGTGGACTTCACTGGGGTTCAACGGGTTGAAGGTCCAAATGTCAGTTTCAGTGCAGCTTCAAAGAGCTCTACATGATCCCAGACGAGAAATAATGGTCTTATCAAACGAAACAATTGGCCATTTTCTTAAAAAAATAAAAATGCATATACTTTTTAACCCCAAATGCTCGTCTTGCACTGTTCTGCGATGCACCTCGCATTACGATGTTATCACGTTGGAAATGTCATGTGTGACGTAAGGGCCAAAAACTTCATCTCATTTTCTCCTCCATTGTCAGTCATCAATGTTTTACCTTTTTTTTGTAAAGGCCGTTTGACTTAGTCTTCAACCTACGTCACCCGTGACCTTTCCAACATGATTACGTAATGCGTGGCGCAATGCAGAGCAGTGCAAGACGAACATTTGTGGTTAAAAAAGTACATAAATTTTATTTATTTTGTATAAAGTGACCAATGGTTTCACTAGATAAGACTCTTATTCCTCGTCTGGGATCATGTAGAGCTCTTTGAAGCTGCACTGAAACTGACATTTGGACCTTCAACCCGTTGAACCCCAGTGAAGTCCACTATATGGAGAAAAATCCTGGAATGTTTTCCTCAAAAACCATAACGAAGAAAGAAAGACATCTTGGATGACATGGGAGAGAGTAAATTAATTTAATTTCCTACTATTCATTTCATACATTTTCCTATTAGGAAAAACAATAGAGATCTTTTTAAAGATCTTCCTTTAGAAGAACATTAACATTTTCTCCCAACATCAAGATTTTAGGTTAAAATGCATATGAATGCACTTTAAAATTTAGGTCTTATAACTGGTCAACATTTGAATCACCTTTCTGAAGATCATTTAAATAGTCAATGAATTAATATGAGGCCACAGAATGCAGATTAAAATAGTTTTCGATGAAGTATAGCATGTGTTTTCTGCTTCTTTTTGGACTGTAGGCTCTTACATGCTGTTATCATCCACCTGCAGAGTTCAATGTCCTGGGGACTTCCTGCCCTTCAAACGCTAATTATCCTTATTAATTACTGTCAGACTCTTTTATTCCGTTAATCACTATAGTTTGCGCGCCTGTGCTTCACTGTCTAGCTCTAATGAGAGTTTAAATCTGCCACCATTGCAGGTTTGTCATTTAACGTGCATGTATGAGCTCATGTGTACCTCAAACAGGGCCATGTTCTTGCCGTCATACTGCTGGTTCTTCTCTGGGTCGGTGCTGTTGATGAATGGACTGCTCTCCTTGGGGTTCCCATCTCCTGTTAGCAAAAAACACAAATAAATCATCAGCATGACAGCAGATTCCAGAGGGCTTCACGGGCAAAAAGCTGCTGTAACGATTCCAGCGCTTTACATTCGAGTTGCACAAAGGTAAAACATGTTTATTGCACATTTTAAGTCATCCATGCATACCAAAAACAGATGCATAATGCAGAGATTATAAACAACTTGAATTCAAATGTATGCATTTGGCAGATGCTTTTATCCAAAGCAACTTTCATAGCATTCAAAATATACAGTTCATGCATTCCTTAGGAATCAAAATTATATTGCCATAATGCTCTTAATGCAATGGTGTGCTGTACACACAGTGGTCTATCTAGCGTTCTTTCCATCCATCCATCCATCCATCCATCCATCCATCCATCCATCCATCCATCCATCCATCCATCCATCCATCCAGTGCCAACAGGTAGTTAGATAACATTACTTGTATTTGGATCAGGTTTGCATTTTCTAATGTCATCTGTCAACATTAATTTGTTCTGCACAGTTCTTTCTCACCATAAAATGCAAAACTGAAACATCAGATTTTCCATTTAAGCCTTTTATCTGACATTAAGTCACCAGTGATGTGTCATAAACGCAGTTTCTCTAACCTCTATGCTCCTGATTACAGGTTAGTCATCCAATTCCAATCTGATTTCTACAACGGTCATTCCCAGTATACGAGCTGACAGCTGATCACCTCCCTGATCTCATCCGCTCTGACTGAGATGCAGCGGCTGCCCGCTGTCATCGCTTGATTGAAGCTTCGGCCTCTGGAGTATTTCAGTATGGCTGTCAGTCTGTCACGCTGCATTGAGTTAAATCACACTGTACCACAGACTTGTGCCTACATTACAATGACAGTCTGTAAGGGCCGTGGGCCTGAGGGAATATATTTTTTCCCGTACAAAATGTACCTAGAAGTTGACCATCACAAATAATTACCATAATATGACAAAAAGATAGTATCAAAAAGTAAATATACATAAAACGCCATTGTTGTTAATGTGTCTTGTAACCAAATGCAACAATTCATGTTTTAATATTCAAATGGAACACTTTTATGGTCACAATATGCTTTCACTGTTAAACTAATTTTTTTATATTATGGTTAAACTTTAAATTATAGAACATAGAATAGATTAAAATAGAAAAAACTAGAGTACAATATAGATTTGACAAAAATGGATGCAGAGTTTTGTATATACAATGAAAGTCTATAGCCTTATTCAGACAAACTTTTTTTACCCTGAGGAATTTCTTGCTTGTTTCTGCCACTAAATAAAAAAAATAAAAAAGGTAATTGCGACTTTTTATCTCACAGTTCTGACGTTTTTTCTCGCAATTGTGAGTTTATATCTAACAATTCTGACCTTTTTTTCCGAATTGCAAGATCTAAACTCGCAATTGCGAGTTATGCTATTCTGACTTTATATCTCACAATTCTAACTTTTTTCGTAGAATTGCGAGATTTAAACTCTTTATAAACTCTTCGATTTAAAGTCAGAATTACGAATTATAAAGTTAGTATTGCAAGATATAGTCAGAATTGTCAAAATTACGAGATATAAATTCAAAATTGTGTGATATAAAGTCCGAATTGTGAGTTATAAACTTCAAATTGCGATATAAAGTAAGAATTGCAAGTTATAAAGTCAGAATTATGAGATATAGTCAGAATTATGAAATAAACTCAAAATTGTGCAATATAAAGTCAAAATTGCGAATTATAAAGTCAGT
Organism: Megalobrama amblycephala; assembly: GCF_018812025.1. Lineage (NCBI taxonomy): Eukaryota > Metazoa > Chordata > Actinopteri > Cypriniformes > Xenocyprididae > Megalobrama > Megalobrama amblycephala. Next base: position 756,439 of record NC_063051.1, read on the forward strand.
ATTGCAAGATATAGTCAGAATTGTGAGATATAAACTCAGAATTATGAGATATAGTCAGAATTGCGTGATATAAATTCAAAATTGTGCAATATAAAGTCAGAATTGTGAGTTATAGACTCAAAATTGCTATATAAAGTCAGAATTGCGAGATATAAAGTCAGAATTGCGAGATATAAAGTCAGAATTGCGAGATATAAAGTCAGAATTGCGAGTTATAAAGTCAAAATTGTGATATAAAGTCAGAATTGCGAGATTTAAACTCACAACTGCGAGTTATTAAGTCAGAATTGAGAGTTATAAAGTAAAAATTGTGAGATATAATCTAGCAATTCTGAGAAAAAACACCAGTCTTTTCCTCCCTCACAATTCTGATTTTATAATTCACAATTCTGACTTCATAACACTCAATTGCATGTCATAAAGTCAGAATTGCACGATATAAATTCACTGAGACAGAACGTCAGACAGACAGACACTATCACCGCATCAGCGTTACTCCACCTAATCACTTCAACACTAACTAATACAACACACGTGGCATCAGAAAAATGAAGATGAATGTTAATTCTGAGTGGATGTAACACCATGTTCCAGCTTCACAGCTGTCGAACACTTCACATTGGACACGTACCTACTCAGTCGCACATCTAGCGAGTAATTACAGAAGAGTGTTGTCATTAGCGGAGGTGATGTCATTCACTTCAGCAGTATGAAGCATGGAGAACTTTTCCCCTGAAGAGAAGCACATTTGTTCCGGAACGTTACGCCCGGTCACGGATCCGAATCCACCGTTATCACATTCCGTCCTTTCCAATCACGCATACGCTGTAATGCCGTTTGACTCGTTATGATGAACGGGAGCATCCTAACGTGTTATATGAACTTGTGTGTGACAGAAAGAGACTCGTTGTCAGATTTAATCTTACTTTCTCACACACCACACTAAGTGAAACCTCTGTGGAGTCTGGAAAGAGCTGATTAAATCCAGAAAATAACACTCTCGTTTATCTGCACTGGTCATGTTTGCTGGCTTTTTCATAAAAAAAAGAACTGACACTTGGGATTGGGTTTCTACATCAAAAAATAAATAAAAAACACAGATAAACCAAACTAATACCAGAATTTAGTGCCCGACCCTGTCTGACAGAATTAAGACCCACTGCATACAGTGAAATCTTGTCTTTTCATTGGCTCACATATTGTGACACATTGTCAAGGATTCATCAGTGTTAGTTACACGGACAATGTTTCCCAGGGGCCTATAAATAGCAAAGACTGGCAAAAACTCAAAGCAGTCTGAGCCTCAGACATCGCACAAAAATAGCACAAGCTTTCTCAAAAATAACCATCTGATTGGTTGGCTTCATGCAATTTCATAGTACACAGTTTTTTTTGCCAATTTCCAGGTCCAAGACACTATAGACAACATTTACGCATTTGGCAGCATTTTTTAGGCACAAAGCAGCTTATGATGCATTCAGACTATCGTGTACCTCAGTGTTGACGGCTCCATGCTCCACCAGCTACAGGAACCTGACAAAAAAAATGACGGGGAAAGAACTTGCCGTTCCAAACCATTTTGCAAAATACCTTATTTTGTGTAGCACAGAAGAAAGCAAGTTTGGAATGACATGAGTGTGAGTAAATGATGACAGATTATTTTATTTTTGGGTGAACTAACCCGTATTTTCTGGTCAGCTTTACCGCTAAAATATTCCCAGCATACAAAATAAACTGTACAGTCAACATTTACTATTTGAATATTTAATGATCAATACCTAGAGATCATATGAATTATCATTCAAATTAATGGTCAATTAATAAATTACTTGACAATAACATTAATACTGCATTAAAAATGCATGTAAAGAAATCAAAATGCCTTGTGCATGTAGGCAAAAATAATAAATACAATTTTAAATATAACAGTAGAATTATTTTTAATAATATTTATATTTTTTCATAATATATCAATTATATTAATTTACTTTAAATTAAATCCAAACAAAATGTAATAAGATATTTTCATTAAAATATTTGTATTATTTATCATTAAAAACATTATTAAATAAAGATAAATTGTGGGGTGCTCAATCGCAAGACATGCAATTAATTGCTAATTAATTAATTATTAATTAATTGCACATTACACAATTTCTATATCCTAATTATTGTTAATGTAATTCATTTTTCAGGACCTCACTGCTTCTACGTTCAGTTAAACTGCTAACAGTGATTGTAAATTAATTGCCTAAATTATTACATTATTTGCTAACTGCATTCTTTAAATTGTGATGTTGACATGCATTCTCTGTAAAGCTGCTTTGAAATGATAAGTATCGTGAAAAGCGCTATACAAATAAATGTGAATAGAATTGAATTGAATTAATTAATTAAACAATTGTTAATGGTAACACTGCAAAATGCATGTGGAGGAATCCAAATGCCTTGTGCATGTAGCCTAAAATATAAAAATATAATTTTAAATATAATTGTATAACTGTGACTCATTCATAATATTTATATTATTATATTCTATAATATATAAATTATATTAATTTAGTTCAAATTAAATTCATACAAAAATAAAAAAACCTTAACAATATTTTTAAATCATAAATAGAATAAATAATTGTAATAAAGTTTATTTTTGTATGAATTTAATTGAACTAAATCAATATCATTTATACATTATAGAATATAATAATATAAATATTATGAATGAGTCAGTTATGCAATTATATTTAAAATGATATTTTTGTATTTTGGGCTACATGCACAAGGCATTTGGATTAACAATACTTTTAAATAATAAATAAAATAAATAATATTTGTAATAATCCAAATGCTTTGTGCATGTAGCCTAAAAAATAAAATATATTTTTAAATAAAATTGTATAACTATGTCTCATATTAATATATATAAATTATATTATTAATTTAAATCAGTTTATGTTTAAACAAAAATATTATATATTATTTAAAATTATTATTATGAATAATATTAATGTGGTGGAATTCAACTGCACTCATAAATATGATCACTTAATGACTTCAAAGCACAACATGCTGGAAAATATGCTAGAAAAAGCCGTCCGCACAAGTGTGGCGTGACCTCCAGCCAACATCAACAAAAGCTTGCAGCAGGAACGACCTCGCCTTAGCAGGACCAGGTCTTGCGTCTCTATCATGCGGTTTTATATCGTTCTCTGACAAGAATCTTCACCTAGCAGGGGATCTGAATAGCGACAGCGCACACGGCGCACAGCAGACCCGCCATCTGTTGCCCTTGACTGCTGATCCCAGACCAGTTTGATCTTTCCTCTCATTACATTTGGTAAAGCACCAGAGAGAAGCTCTGGTTCTAGATGAGCACTAATGCACAAATCTGTCCAAACATCTCCGGGGTTCGTGCACCGCCGTTCAGAGTAACAGCGTCTGTGAGTGTTAATAAGACGTGCCGCTGCGGTGACCGGCCGAGGAGAACCGCGTGCATCTGAAGGACGTTGACCTGTGCAGATAGATCCATGTTTCATCGCTGCTGAGAAGTGTTTTAGAGATGTTTTGTGACAAACGGCTGCACACTTCAACTCACAGATAATGATTCATGTCGCAGAGGTGGTCTAAATCTCTTACAGGGCCAAAACATTAGAGTGGGAGCTTGAGGAGGACGTCAGAAACTGCACTTTCTGGGAATGTGAGTGGTTTATGTGTGTGCAAAACTCGCTGCTTTGATGATAGATGTAGTGTTTTGAGTGGTTATTACTGGTCTAAGACAAAACAGCCCACCTGCAGGTCTCCAGGCTATTCTGGCTGAGTCATACATCAAAAAAACATCATTTATTTGCAATGATTTACACTCTAAAAAGTAATTCAGAGGACCTGTTACTACAACTTAAATAAATGCATGGTTGCAAGTTAAAAATATAATTCATTGCTTTAACTAAACCTTTTAAGTTGCAAACATTATTTTGTTGAGTTCTGTTGACATAATAATGTTGATCATTACATCAACTTAATATCGTTTGTAATTTAAACTCAAATTTCTGCGCTAATTGGATTTTTTTTTAATTAGGTTGTAGTAACTTCATGAAATTGTCTTGATAGCTTCGGAAATTAGGCAGTGGATTTCCCAGCATGCTTTGCATAGGACTGGATAAGGAGAATAAACGCTGAAATTAAGTGTTGTTTTATGTGTTTTTTAGTGAAGGGAAAGACCCGTTAGTGTTTAATGCTGTTATGTTTGACATTTAAAGGAGTTTCTGTAATTTTGAAGTTTGTGCATGAAACTAAACATTAATGACTATATAAGCAATGACTGCACTAATGCCAGTGACAAGTAATATCATACTTGATCGTTAAATATTCATGTTAAATAAGTTGTGTTAGCATGTGCTATGATAGCTGTTGATTTGAACTGAAGTAGATCAGATTAATTAGTTCCAGAGCTACAACTCTGGTAGTTGAAGTGACTTAATTTTTTTGAGTAATCAACTTAAAATTTTGTGTTTATGCTACAAATTATTCAGTTCTAACTCAATGTAGCTTGTTAGTTGAACGTAAATTCACTCAAAGTTGTCATAACTCAAAAAAACTGATGCAAACGGTTGCGTTAATTTTGTTGTTGTTGTTGAGCCAACACATTATTTTTTTAGAATGTATAAATTTGAGCAACACTGAGAAGATGTTTTAATAAAGTCTTTGATTTAACTCCAGTAACAAATACATTGCATGATTTCAAACCAATCAATGTCAATGAATTGATTCATGAGTCTTATTCAAAGATTAATTCACATTATAATTCAAAAAAGCCCCCCTGTGGAATTTGGAATAATGTGGAAAAAATAAATAAATGAAGAAAAAAAAAAAGTTTAGTATTGCTATAATGGTGCATACATATAATAATAATAAAATAAAAAATATGTATATAATAAAAATAATAAAATATTCTTCCTCATGATTATTTAGTGAAAAACTGTAGAAAAAGGTGTTTTTTATAATGTACTTCGTACATTAATGTACTTATTCATCTGATGAAAAAAACATAATTTTTAGCCATTTCAAAATAAAAAAAACAGTAATATTGTGAGATATTATTACAATTTAATATTTATAAAAGAATATTATAAAAGAATATTTAGTAAAGTGTAATTTATTCCTGTGATCAAAGCTGAATTTTCAGCATCATTACTCCAGTCTTCAGTGTCACATGATCCTTCAGAAATCATTCTAATATGATGATTTACTGCTCAAGAAACATTTCTGATAATCATCAATGTTGAAAACAGTTGTGCTGCTTCAATTTTGCAACATTATGAATGTCTTTAATGTAACTTTTGATCAATTTAATGCATCCTCTTGCATGTTGTGTTTATATTAACTTAATTGTTTGTTTTTATACTTAACTTTCAAAGACACAAAACAAATTTTTTTCTACGTTTAGAAAGGTGCTAAAACGTACAATACTGACATAATTATAGCACTAAAACGTAAAAACACAAGTTTTTACAGCGAAAAAACGTAAAATATTTACGAATCTTTCATGTCATAAAGATATATGTATAATTTCCATTTTATCATTTTGTAGATAAATATAAGATCCCTAAACCCCACCCCGAACCTAAACATACCCATTTTATACATAATGTTAAAAGAATAAAACATAAATGGACAGAAATGTGTAGGAAAATCACAGTTTTAGTAAAAATATAACATTAAAATGATATTTTGAGCTGCTAATCCTAAACCTACCCATAACCATTTCTTAAAACTCTGTACTGTTATAAATAACAGTAACAGACAAACAAGCATAATCACAATAATTTATTTATTGCGAAAATGTCAAAAGTAGTTTAAATGAGGATGAGTTGCAGTTGCAGTCCTCTCTGGATAGGGTACAGAGCAGAATTTAACTTATTAATCCATGAAAATATGATGAACCCGGCTTCTCCCCGTGAAGGCGTGCACTCATTTCAAATATCAATCCACTGAAACACGGCAAGTCGCAATCTGTGGCAAAGCAGAACCAATCCCTGCATCCCAATGTGCATACTATCCACCCTAAATAGCATTGAATATTACTAATGTCACATGCTATTTAGGATGGATAGTATGCACACTGAGACACAGGCAACGAGCGTTCGATATCAGTGCCGTAAACCATGTCGTAAAGCTTCTCGAGGGTGCCGCTACTTTCAAATTTGAATCATAATGAGTGCTTAACGTTATGTAATCCTCCGAAACGAGTGTGCAGTTACGAACAGAAATGTTATTTTCATAGTAAGTAGATGAGTAAAATGCATTCAATAAATTTGACTAAAACATGTATTGATATGACAATTGAATACAACAGATTTAAAACATTAATGCCACAATTTTAATATTAATACATAGGAAGTCATATACATTCACACTTTACGCTATATGATTTACGTTTTATTGCTGTTAATATGCAAGTATTTTTACTTTTTAGTGCTATAATTACGTCAATGTTTTTGTGTGTATGAAAACATAAGTAAATGTACGTGTGGTAGAACGACACTTTACGTAAAAATACACACGTATTCTCATGAGATCATATATTGAATATTGTCAGAAGAATACAGAATATAAAGATAAAATAGTTCTAGCACAATGCTGCAGGACGAGTTGCACGCTGAAGTTTATTACTTAGCGTTAGCGTTAGTACTCCAACGATGAGCAACAGTAATAGTGACGCTTGTCTTAGCAAACAACCCTAATGAGATGAAATGAGAGGAAACGAGAAGGGAAGTGTGGTTTTGGAATGGAGGAAGCGATTCCGAAGGGCTCGCTGTTGGCTCATCAGGTCTGATTGAAGTGGGCTGTTGAATCATCTTGTCGGGTCGAGACAGGAGTGGAAACACTGCAGGTGTTCAGCTCCACAAATTAAAGACGAACACACACACCACACACACACACACACACACACCGCCCTGAGGACTGACCTCTGCTTCAGCCTGTCGTGCAACAGCGATTGCTCTTCTCAGCCGATGACACAAGTCTATCTCTGACTCTCTTCATTTTCCCTCTCTACAAACATCAACACTGTCTTTTCTGGTAATTGCTGACAGCTCTGACGCTCTCACAGAGTAAAAAAGCAGAAAATATACCGAGTGAAAAAAGAGAAAGCAGAAATACACCTCAAAGAGTGATGGAAAAAGTGTGAAAAAGACAAACGAGAAGAAGTGTGAGATCCGCTCTGAGGAACAAAGCAGAGAAACACTGAGAGGTTTACTTTTGCACAGATTTATCATCCAAACAGATCATGTCAAATTACAACGCTTTCCATTGTTTATAACCAATTTCTGTGGGGGTTTTTTATGCGTCCTTGAACTCATGTTTTATATTACAATATATTATATTTATGAGATGAGCACACATGAACACCAAAAGGCATAATTACCTCAGGGATTTTCTTTGAGTCCTATTCAAGAAAATCTCTACAGCAAAAGCTACTTGCACTTTATCAAGTTTTAATTGAGACCGTTGATAATACAATTTAGTTCATATGCATTTTGTTCTCTATCGACAAAGAATAGCAATAAAGCTTGTTATTTTTCTCATTTAGATGATTTATGATGCATTGGGATTATGTAAACTACATTCCCCATCATTCTCTGTTGCAATGATAAAACACATATACGTTACATAAAATGCATCTTATCGCTTTATTTTAACTAGGAAGTGAAAAAAAGAGAAATTAATAATAATTTGCACAACACATCTATTTAAGTCCAACCGTAATTATGATTTCTGAACTCGTTAATGCTACTTTAAATGTTCCTAATGTTGTTTTGGAGTTTCCTACAACAGGTTTACATGCATCACCTTATTTCTCAAAGAGTCGTTCAAAGATTCAGTTTCTCTAAACCCCTCCTTTTTAACAAGCCTGCTCTGCTCTGATTGGTCAGACGGCCCAGTCTGTTGTGATTGATTGACTGCTGATAGCTTGTGTCAGAAACTAAACGCCCATCACTATATCTGAATTTCAGCTCTGTATCTTCCTCAGTGATATGAACAGTGACGATGGCATCGGTTTTACTCTATCAATTCCAGCCCGAGTCCTCATCCTTTAGAAGTGAATTTGCAGCACAGAAAACAGCGTCTGCTCGACATGAACACCACAAACCAAACTCTTCCAGCCTCGGCTACAACTGCAGTGTTTGAGGGCAGTGTTTTACACACTGCATGAAAGGTAATATTCAAAAAAGCATAATAGAGGCACTTTAAAATACTTGAATGCAGAATCAGGATTTCCCATGCAAACCCCTACAGGTACATGCATAGGGAAACATAATATGTTACTATTAATATATTTAAATGTATATTAGCTGAAAGGTAAGTTTAGATCATATTTTACGGATCCATTCAGGCTGAATTTACTCACAGTGAATATGTCTATTTTGCATGTGTATAATATACATTTTCTCTGCAAACGTGCATGCATACAGTATATTTTTATGGCTTTATTTGTGTACTGATATTGGCTTCTTTGCTGGCAGATGTCTGCAGGTTAAGACTCACTGAGCCGCGGCTCTATTAAGCTTTTAAAAGCACCAATTTTCAGCGTGTGTGTGCGTGTGTGTGTGTGTGTGTGTGTGCACGCAAGGGTAAACGGCACATTTTGTAATAAGGCTGGCACTTCAAAAGGACTGTTTGAACCCTGTGGAACGGCCTCGCCTCGCTTCCATTCATAGTCTAACAATATCACCTTTTTTGTGCTGAGACGAGGACGGAGCCTGACAGCCTAGGCGAGCACACGCGGCCACAGAGATTTAAGATCAAACAGCTGGAAAATGAAGCCAATGAAGAATAAAGTTGCAGACTGAAACGTACTGAATACATTTAGCTGCTCAAGAAATTCGATAGTCAAGCTGAAAAACAAACCGACTGAGATAAATGTGCTAAACATACCGGGAACTTCTAGTGACGTGTTTAATATTATTATATTTCTGCAAAAAGATGAAGCTAATAAAGTTGTATTGAATACATTTTGCTTCAGTATTCAAGAATATTCCATTTAAAAGCTGACTGGAAGAGGCTTAAAAGGTAAATGTGCTGCACATTTAGCAAAACTGGACTTTATTACAGTTTTGGGTTTTAGATATGTCTGTTTACATGCTTTTTAAACAGTTTTAAACACATCTTTAGGTTATTTTACTAACAATGGTGGTATCACATGGTAATATCATGATACTGTGATATATGCCATGACGTGTGTGTACATTACATATATATATGACGGGTCTTTTTTTTTTTTCCAAAGGCCTTAATAATAATAAAAAACAAAGATATGACATCCAAAGTATGTAAGGTAGTACAACTGGATGTATTTTATTGAATCCAAAAGATTTTAATTATATTTTGCTTCATATAAAGGTATTTTAAAGATGTTGAAGTGTCAAAAGGTCATTTGGTTTAACCGTCCAAAGGCCAATACAGCCACTTCATTTGTGATTAAAATATCTTAAAATGTAATAAATGCATATATTTTTTATTCTGGCATGATTTTATAACATCATATATCAACATAGTGCAAAATGGTATTAAAATTATGTGTAGAAGTCATTGCTTTGTTATGAGAAAGAATGTCCGGAAAATGAATTTCATTGATGTCATTCGGAGTAACCAATATAAAGGGACCATTTTGGATTAAGTCATGCAGGCAATATCATGTGACAGGATGTGACATCATTCAGATACCTGCAAAGGACCACATGGTCGTGAAGCAAAGTAACTAACTCTCTCTTAACTATTTGAAAAATTAATGTTTTCACTTGATCATAAGCATGTCCCGAAACATCAGGTCATTCGGTACAACCGCTATAAAACATGGAAAATGTTGTAATTTTTTAAAACTTGTACTAAATATAAAATGTTTGACTGTCCTTTTGCTAGCTAGATATCAGCCTGTTAGCATTGTTTGAAAATACAGTCATTCGGTACAACCAAAAGTGTCATTCGGTAAAACCGAAATTTTGGTTAAACAAGATGGACAAAATTTGTCACCAAAATGACAAAAGCAGTGTTAAATGATTATAAAAACCACATAATCTCATTGTTAACACTTAATAAAACTTCAAAATTAATTAGATCTCCATTATTATTACTTTTTTTACACTTTTAAAAACCTTATTCGTCAATGACCCATACATATATATATATATATATATATATATATATATATATATATATATATATATATATATATATATATATATATATATATATATATATATATATATACACTTTAGATATAGTAAATTTTAAGTTGGATTCACTCATAAACACTACTAAAATGAACAAGCTACATATTTCTGATTTAAACATTGTTTCATTTCAGCAGCAGATGAATGCAAATTGTGCAGAATTACACAGATGTTTTGGGTTAGTATTTAGTTACTACATACAAGAGACAGATGATGAGGTAGATATTCTGTTTACTGCTTATATTCTCTCTGCCACGGTTATCACCGTGTGAATCAGTTGTAATGCACGAGCACAACACAGATAAGTACAGTCTGATGTCATGCGCCTCATGCATCATTCCTGTTTAATGCTCTCAGACTCAAACACTTCAAATGGGAAGCAGCAGTATCTAACCTCTGCATTCCAAACCATGATGACACAGTTACTGGAGATTGTCTGACTAATTAATCAGGATTAACTACCTAATAGGATTTGTTCGAGATAACATCTAACAATCAAGATAATATGGAGAAGGTAAAACTGCTGTGTGCAACCTAGATATGAATAACTCCTGAGCTCCAGCGCTGGCTGAAGAGATAACGGCAGATAACTTTACACCAGTGTCAGAGGCTCAGATCGTTGGCTTCTGTTTGAGGTTTAGCTAATTAGCTCTGAAACACGAGTTAGATATTTTCTCCAAGCTTCCGACTGCTGAAATCACCAAAAAGTAAGACTCTTCTAGCCTAAGGCAAGCTTAAAGAAGCCATATGATGCCATTTTAAAAGGTCATTGTTATGTTTATTGGGTGTAACAGAATAGGTTAATGTCATAATTTTTCACATACTGTACTATTGCAGCACCTCTTTTCCCAGTCTGTCTAAAACTCTGATTGAATTCCAGATTCCTTCTGAAAAGCTCCAAGTGCTCTGATTGGCCAGCAGATCCAGTGTGCTGTGATTGGCCAAACACCTCAAGCATGTATCTGAAATGTACCATAATTGTGAGCTTCAGCTTCCAAGGCTTCTAAATCAATCGTAAACACAACAGTTATTGTCATTTTTTTTACCATATCAGATCGAGCCTGAAAATGCAATATTTTGTTTCTGCTTTGATGGCCTTAGATATTACACTGACACCTATTTGTTGAGGATGCAAAATAAAGCAGATATTTTCACCTTCATTTAGCCAACATTAGATTGACTAGAGTCTTCATCTCAAGAGCATCATTTCAAACAACTGATGAAACTATTTAAATAATTTTAAATCTGAAAAAAGTACTATTCACTACAAAAGTTAAGGCCCGTTCACACCAAGAATGATAACTACAAAGATAACTATAACGATAACTATATTTGCGTCCACACCAACAAACAATAATGGCCTGTTTATTCTAAGCTCACGCGCTGTGCTTTCAGAGTGTGTACAACATGTTTTACACGGCTTTAACCAGCAGATGTCCTCAGCATGCTATGTTTGGAGTGAATAGCTAGTGTAATCGATCTAATCTAACAATGAATTTAGCTGACGAAGTCAATATAGTGGAATAAAAACAAAACAATGCCTAGTCTTTTTCACTGCAACTTCAAAGGAAGCAAGACAATGTTTGCGCTGGATACTTGAGGTAATTTTATGTTACACAGTTTACTAGCCTGGCATAATGATCTCATCGTTAATACTTCTCAGCATTTATTCCGAGTGTATGACCGATTGTTTTCCATATATCCATGTTCTTTAAAGTATCCTTGAAAAGGGGTTAGGGCCGTATAATTTGAATCCATTCATAAAAACGGAATTTACTATATAACGCGGAATGTCATGGAATTTGTCACATTTTTGATGAATGAATTAAAAGCAGGTCAGTACACTTAAATTAAATCGCGATATAGACTAGTGTCTGTGAATATTAACCCGCAAAAAGACTATTTTAACATGAATCCTGCATGCCTGTGTGACTCTGAAATGAATGATGAGGAAGCGCAGTTTCATTTACCTCACACCGCCTCACACACAATCGCGCAGGCACGCGCACGCAGTGTTTTCGTCCTCTGTCGCCTCACTATATGAACGCGCGGATTCATCTCAGAGCTGCTCTGAAAGTCACTTCATCAGCATTTAACCGCTTCGTTTGAGAAAACTACCATCATAAACACAGAGAAACTCAAAGCTCTGGGCAAACCGTCAAAATAAAAGTTCGATTTAACCTGACAGAAACATATTACTGTTGTACAGTAGAATTTAGATAAATTAATTTAACAATAAATTATTAAAATATATTTTTAAACAATAATCTCAGTATTTCTTCCATGTTTTAATTTGAACAGTAAAGCTCTGTTGTGCAGCACATTGTTTGACAAAAAAGTTTAATTTCATGATTAAAAGATAAATTAAATGGTATGCGTTCATTTGATTGCCAGAAAAATGAAAATACACAACAGAACATCTGAAAAAAAAAAAAAAAAAAAATCATAAAAATATATTTTTTAATTAATAAATATTGTTGTTTTTAAGAATTCAATTAATTAGACATGCTTTTTGATTATTAAAATGGAATTAAACCATTAAAATGGATATTTAGAAAACAGAATTTGGTAAAAATAAAATTTGAGGGGAAAGAATAAAACGTTTATCATAGGGCCCTAAAAAAAAATTAAATTTTTTTTGTTAAACTTTTATTAAATTGTTGGTAAATTGGACAAGATTCATTATTTCAATTAGTTAGACATGATTTTTGATTACTAAAATTTAATTTAACCATTAAAATGGAGTCAAAAAATAAATAAAACGGAAAAAAATGGAATTTGGGAAAAAATAAAATGGAATTTGGGAAAAAATAAAAAGGATTTCATAGGGCCCTAAGGGGGTTTGACTTGTCAAACAGTGGTGGATTTTTCTGATTTTTCGGCAATTAACTTCTCTGTGTTGTCGTCTGCCATTTTAAATGCGCGAGCATTCTTAAATCTTAAATTAGAATGGATTCTGATTGGCTGTCAGTGTTTTATTATTCAACACCTGGAAAAAATAATTCTAAATGTGATCCCAATGATATTGTTTCTCTATATCGTTATAGCTGCGGTGTGGACAGAGCTATACTTTTATATTTAGAACGATTTTTAGAAATATATCTTTATTGTTAACGTTCTTGGTGAAATGAGCCTTACTTAAATACCTCGAGGTGCTTGGATTTGTGTGACGTCCTGTCCAGCTGTACTCATCTGCCTTTCATCAGATTAATTATCATGCATGCCATCACTGGTTTCCTGCTTATTTTACAGACAATAACAAACACTCCAGAACACAGACATTCACACAAAACAGAATCAAATCAAAGGGAGACATCACAGATACGACATGCAGCTTACAGAGGACACACACAATGAAACGGACAGAGATAAAAAGGAAAAACAAACAAGGATCAATGACGTGATGCTCATTTGGTTTGTTTTGTGTGCAAAAATAAAAAGCATTCACTTTTCTATGAATAATCAAATATAATTTTGATATTTTTGTTGATATAAAAAATGTCTTAAGTGGTAACTGTCCCAAGATTATAATGAAGATAAGATAATGAAACCTTAAAAATAAAAAAGCAGTTTTAAATTACAGAAGTTCATTATTATTAATATTTAAAAATACTTCAAACGCCATTTTGTTGTAATGTGACAAAAACATGAAACTTGCATGAACAAAGTGTATTTCTAAAAACCTGACATTTTTTAAACTACTTTTAAACTATTATTTCAGACATTCTATTTGTCATTGACCCATGAATGGAAATACAACACAAATAGAAACGATGTGAACTTACATGGAACTTTTCTTACAAGAAAAGTCCAAGACATTGAAGAACACATGACTACACACAGCCACACGTCACAGTGTTTTGCGTGAACACACGCGTGTCGCACGCACAACGGCAGCAGTCTGCCCGTCTCTCACCTTTCTTGGGTGGACAGGTGGTGTTGACCACTGGAGAAAAACGCACACAACACACAACTTTAGAACATCATCATGCAACATTCATCAACACACATCAATCAAAAGACAAAACAATTATTTTGGAAATAAAGCCGCACACATTACTGTAAAATCATAATGCAGGCTCATTTTTTATAGGGATAAAATGACTTTAGGTTTTTTTAACGCCAGTTTCTCAAATGTATGTGATATAAATCTGAATGATAGGGTCATGTGACCTGTGAAATCCATAGAAAAACAGGAAGTGAAAGTATTATAATGTATGTAAATTAATAAACGGGCAACATAAGCAAACCTCAACAATGTTTAAACAGATATGTGCAATTCAAATAAGCTGATAAAGGCACTTACATGCAAAATAAAATCTTAATTTTAAACTTGGTTAATTCTTTATAGTAACATCAACCATTTTATAAAGGCAGAGTAATATGTGTTAAGTTTAATAACTGTTGCAGTTAAGTGTACTTGCATTATAATTTTCAACAACAAAAATATCAGTACTCAGCAAGAGATGATGCACATTAATGAGTAATCACACAGCTGTATTAATCATTAAACTCATGGCACAAATGACAGAGGTGAAATGTTTCCCATCTCATGTAAGAAGGAACCATCATTTGGACCAAACAGCCCTTTTTACCAAGTAGATGAAACATATTTAATGCAAAAAGTTTTGGTAACACTTTAGATTAGGGTCCAATTCTCACTATTAAAGGGGAACTATATTATGCCCCTTTTCACAAGATGTAATATAAGTCTCTGGTGTCTTCAGAATGTGTCTGTGACGTTTCAGCTCAAAATACCCCACAGATCATTTATTATAGCTTGTCAAATTTGCCCCTATTTGGGTGTGAACAAAAACACGCCGTTTTTGTGTGTGTCCCTTTAAATGCAAATGAGCTGCTGCTCCCGGCCCCCTTTCCAGAAGAGGGCGGAGCTTTAACAGCTCAACAACAACAAAGCTGGAGAATCTCACGCAGACAAAATGAGGATTGTCAGTAACGGTGTTCAGCCTTACATTGTTCAAACCGGAGTCGACACTGATGGAGAGACTCAGGAAGAAGTTACAACTTTTAGACGTTTCTGAATGGTTAGTGGATAAATTTATGTAGTTGCTGTGGAGTTGATTCAACTCATCCACTAGCATGTGCCGTCATGTTCATCTTTTGTGCAAATCCAGCATTGAATTGACTCTCGTTTGTGAAGCAGTCCGGCGTAAAATGACGGCATGACAACAACACTCTTCCTCTTCTCTAAAGCAGCCCAACATGGCCCCGCCCCCTTTGTTGCGTGTTCTCAGGGGCGGGGTTTATGTAAATTTTCAGGTTTGTGATCAAACAGCAACATTACACACTAACTAAAGTTAAAAAAGTGAAATCATAATTAAGAACCCCTTTAACTGACTTTTGCCTCAATAAACTTCTAATTACTGCTTATTAATAGTAAGTTAGTTGTTAAGTTCAGGATTATTGGGTGTAGAATATGATCATGCAGAATAAGGCATTAATATGTGCTTTATAAGTACTAATAAACAGCTAATATCCTAGTAATATGCATGCTAATAAGCAACTAGTCAATAGTGAGAATTGGACCCTAAACTGAAGTGTTACCAAAGTTTTTAATTAATGTACAGTACCTCTATATATTGTTTACTAAAAATACTAAATGGAGACTTTGTGAACAATTATGAATGATGAGATAAATGAATTGCTAAATACTTTTACTGTACGTAAAATGCTGTATTGAAATCCATCAGTAAAAAAAAAAAAAAAAAAAAAAAAAAAAAAAAAAACTTACCGTGTTTGCATGGTCTTTAAGAAACAAAATGAGTCAAAATAAAATGCTAGAAATCATAATTTTTTTTAATTGACTAAAATCATCACTAATGTCTTAAATATTCAATATATCACCCAGCTCGACACACATACACACGTTCTTACAAGCCCTATGTGACAGAGCTGAACTTCTCCATGATTTGCTCTGGCAGTGATTCAGAGCTGCTTTATCTCAGGCATCCTCAGAGAGGTACTTCAGATCCTCCATCGCTCCTGCAGTACGGCCTGACCGTTCTCAATATTCACTAGGGTCTTTGTGGTAATCAAGCGGCTCTCAGAAGCTGGGCTTATCTCCACAGTCCTGGTCTCTGGTCTCATTCTCTCGTTCACTCCAGCAGGGAATGACAAAGGGAGCCGTCGCTGCTGCATATGTGAATGAACTCGAGCGCTCGCATCAAACCAAACCACTTCCTCCTGCCAATACCTGAAGCCTCTGTTAAGGCAGGTCTATTGTTTCACCTCAGAGTCAGTGACAGTGACAGAGGTCTTTCTTTATGCCGTCAAACAATGAAGTGTGCCTAAAAGACTGCCAACACATGGGAAACACTATAAACCTGCCACTGTTTTTCAAGACGGCGTGTGGGTGAAGCATGCAATTTTATGTGCTACTAGTCAGAACTGCTAGTCCCATCCCAAACTCATGCTGTGGTTGAACCAGAAAATGACACATCAGTTGTGGAGAGGTGTGTTATTACTGCTCCAGGCCATCAGATTTACGAAGGATAAAACAGGTGGGAAAAAATCCCACAGACTTGCACTGAAGGAGGGAGCCGAGCCATACCGTATCTACAGAAGAGAAGATCAGAGACTTGAGAGGAGACTCTTCTGATGTAAGCAAGTAAACAGCCATTTAGCAACCACCCAGAACACCCTAGCAACCACCTAGCAACAGAGGATCGTGCATCATTAAGAATTGAATGCCTTTTAAATTCCAATTCATTTCCTAGATGGAGAATTGCAATTCAAATTTGAATGTAAAGAAGGAGAATTAAAATGAATAGAAAGTCAAAGACTTTCTGACTTTCTTTCAAACTTTGAATATTGATTTGACAAAGGCTTGCATGCACACTTTTTGCTTTAATCAGAATAAATTCATTCCGATCGATGAACCCGAACGTAGTGTTTACATGAACGCTAAATAAAATGATCGGGTTGCTGTGAACGTTTATATTTCACAAGCTTCTGATTATATTTCATCTTTTGATATCTTTTCCCATTGTTTGCACATAATATCCATTCTCATACATTGCTACTTTTATTTGTTTTAAACAACAGACTTAATATTTATTAATTTCAGGTCTCAATTAGAAGCTCATGAACCGTTGTGCCATGCTGCTTATATTTCTCAAGCAGTAAAAGTGCCCCTTCTCGTGCCCAAAACAAGTCGTTCAATGACAACTACAACATCATTACGTCATTTCTAGGTCAATGCACATGCGCAGTCCTTTCCAGTTTCAGTTTTCTATCCGATCAGGTGTTTACATGTCCTCTTGATTGGATTAGAAAAGGAATAAACCACCCCTCCCAATCCAATCGAAATTTTATTCGGATCGACCATGTAAACGTAGTCAAAGTGTGTTTTGAAAGTTTTCTTTTAAAAACCTTAAAGGCCTTACAAACAACAGAACATGAGATAGCAAAATAAACATACGATAGAAGACAAAAAGAACAATAATTAGAATTATAGTTAGAATAGATAGACAGACAGACAGACGGACGGATGGATGGATAGAGCACTTCAGCATCGTGATTAGATTTTGATACGAATGTTTTAAGGCACTTGATTGTAGAGGGTCTCTTTAAATGTCAAAGACCTAATGATCTCAGGAGGGTGAAGTGATCAGGCTGACAGCTCAATATTTGACTGGTCAGTCATGTAACAAGGCTTGATTGGTATAAGGACAGACTAGTGCCTTACATTGATTATTTTGGCAGACGGTGTGTGTGTGGTCGCCAACACTTGTCACATCAGTCTCTCTCTTGACTTGCTGAGTCAAGTTTCATGTTTTATTAAAGGTGCCATTGAACGTTTTTTTACAAGATGTAATATAAGTCTAAGGTGTCCCCTGAATGTGTCTGTGAAGTTTCAGCTCAAAATACCCCATAGATTTTTTTTTATAAATTTTTTTAACTGCCTATTTTGGGGCATCATTAACTATGCACCGATTCAGGCTGCTGCCCCTTTAAATCGCGACTATAATACAGTGCATTTACAAAGTTCACACAGCTAATATAACCCTCAAATGGATCTTTACAAGATTGGCATGCATCAGATCATGTGAGTATAGTATTTATTTGGATGTTTACATTTGATTCTGAATGAGTTTGAGGCTGTGATCCGTGGCTAAAGCTTGTTAGCATTAACATCCAACATTACACACTGTTGGAGAGATTTATAAAGAATGAAGTTGTGTTTATGAATTATACAGACTGCAAGTGTTTAAAAATGAAAATAGCGACGGCTCTTGTCTCCGTGAATACAGTAAGAAACCATGGTAACTTTAACCACATTTAACAGTACATTAGCAACATGCTAACAAAACATTTATAAAGACAATTTACAAATATCACTAAAAATATCATGTTATCATGGATCATGTCAGTTATTATTGCTCCATCTGCCATTTTTCGCTATTGTTCTTGCTTGCTTACCTAGTCTGATGATTCAGCTGTGCAGATCCAGACGTTAATACTGGCTGCCCTTGTCTAATGCCTTGAACATGGGCTGGCATATGCAAATATTGGGGGCGTACATATTAATAATCCCGACTGTTACGTAACAGTCAGTGTTATGTTGAGATTTAACTGTTCTTCGGAGGTCTTTTAAACAAATGAGATTTATATAAGAAGGAGGAAACAATGGAGTTTGAGACTCACTGTATGTCTTTTCCATGTACTGAACTCTTGTTATTCAACTATGCCAAGGTAAATTCAATTTTTAATTCTAGGGCACCTTTAAGCATGAGTGTCTATTCAGTCACACACACATTGGGACATTCCATAGACATAATGATTTTAATACTGTACAAACTGTATATTTGATCCCCTAAACCGAACCCTACCGCTATACCGACCCACCACAGAAAACATTCTGCATTTTTACATTTTCAACATCATTTAGTATGATTTATAAGCTGTTTTCCTCATGGGGACCAAACAATGTCCCAACAAGGATTTCAGATATTGCCATCTTTGTGGGGATATCTTGCCCCCATAACGTAGGGTTTATTAGGACCAAACATACACACACACACGTTTATTTTTGTGAATTGTGGGGACATTCCATAGGCGTAATGGTTTTTATACTGTACAAACCGTATTTTCTATTGCCACTACCCCTACCCCTAAACCTAACTATCACAGGAAACTGTGCACATTTTTACTTTCTCAAAAAAACTCATTCTGTATGATTTATAAGTCTTTTGAAAAGTGGGGACATGTCCTGGGGTAATGTCCTCATAAGTCATCCTCTACTTGTAATACCTATGTCATACCATGTCATTATACAAATTTGTGTCCTGATAGGTCACAAAAACACGCACGCACGTGCACACACACACAGGACAGCACAGCATGGGAATTAGCTGTTCTGAAGCTTCAGAAGCTGCAGTTCAAAGTTGTTTTAAACCGTTTTAATCCGTCTGATTGGACACTTAAACTGTCTTCTGTCATCATCATGAACTGAAACCTCACAAGATACTGGAAACCAAACCACCATTCCTGCAAGCAACAACACTTACAATATGTGCAAAAATGAACTAGATTTTTTTTTTTATTATTTCTTTAATGTACACCTTCAGAAAGCCACTGTCTCGGATTTTAAACACTGAAGGTTGTCTGTGAAATAGAGGTCTACTGAAACAACAGTGAGCAGCTCATTCAAATATATTGACTGTACACATCTTCTACATGTCCAGCAGGGTTAGTATAAGTAACTAAAACTGAAACTATTAAAAACATTTTATTTCAATAAAATATAAATATTACAGGTATTTTTGGGTTCATTTCTCACTATTAACTAGTTGCTTATTAGCATGCATATTACTATAATACTATTTATTAGTACTTATAAAGCACATATTAATGCCTTAATGCCTGCATGACCATATTCTACATCCCTTTATCCTAAACTTAACTAATTTATTATATAATCTAAAGTGTGACCATATTACATGAAAAACATTAAACAAAAATGTAAAATGTTCTCAACTGCTGTTTTAATAGCTCAAGCTCTTTAAAGCCGGGTATTCTGATTGGCTGTCAGAGTTTTTATCGTTCATCAGCTGGAAAAACAAACAAACAAACAAACAAAAAAAACATTCTGAAAGTGATTCCAATGATATTGTTCCTCTGTGCTTTTTCGTTGTGGTGTGGAACGATTTTTTAAAACTATGTCTTTATCACTATAGTTATTGTCCTTGATGTGAAAGGGCTTTAATAATTAAAATGACAAATGCACAAAACAAAACAAAATTACTAAAAATTACACTACAATTAAAATGAAAACTGAAAATGTAAAACAATAGCTAATTCTTAATATTAATGAACAATATTAAATCAACACTGATCTACAGTACATGGAGTGCTAGTTACTAGGACACACACAGACGCACACACACACACACACACACACACACACACACACACACACACACACACACACACACACACACACACTTCCTCGCTCCACTATACATTCTATTTGCATCACATCTAGTGACAAATGGCAAGGGCATTAACTTGTTGAGGCTGGAAAGCCGGAGCGATCCATCAGAATAGTCCTGAAATGCAAACACTCAGAGCAGCAGCGGATTGCATAAATCTTCCTCAGAGTCGAGCGCAACAGCCACAGAGAGAGAGAGTGTGTGTTTACCTTCGATAGACATGCAGCGCTGCATCACAGTCACACAGGTGAACTCATGCACTCACAAACACACATGTGACATCCTCATCCCGAGTGGAACTGCTCAACACGGCTTGTGTCTAGATGGTAAACCTCGTCTTCCAAAACACTCACAAGTTTCACATTTGCTGCTAGTAATGTTAAGGTTAAAGCATCATGCATTTGCATGGTGGCAAAAATAGATGAAGTATTGCAAAAGACAAAGCTTAATTTAATAGTAAAAAACAATGTACTGTGTATTGTAAACAAAACCCCAAAAATGTTTTTCTCTGTGACAGATTTTAGTAGCAATTAATTTGCAAAATCTCATGAGACTTTTCTCAGAACAGGGATTATTATCTAGACAAAACAAAGACATGGCTGATCAAACTGTCAGAGCATTTTTTAATGTCTTATAATCATATTCTTAGTTTCACTACACCAAAATATATAATACACTAAAAATATCACGGTATTACCATGTTTTCTTACAAAATGGTAAAGTGACGGTATCAGATGGTAGTATTTAGTACTGTTTAAATGTCTGGAGTCAGTATGATTAATACTGATATTCAGCAAAGATGCACGAAATTTATCAAAACTGACAGTAAAAATGTTTGTAATGCTGCAAATTACAAAATTAACAAACAAAATTAAAGCTGCAAGCAGCAATTACCGGGGTTCAAGCATTTAAGGCCTTTAAGCTTATAAAAAGTTATTATATTTTATTCAGCAAGCATGTAAACACTTAGATCATAGACGGAAAAGACCATTTACAGCCACTACGGGCAATTCAGTAAGGAAAAACATGTTTTTTAAAGGTTTTTTGACAGTTATAGTGCCACCTATTGCTCGATCTCCACCATTTTTTTTGGGTGTCCTCAGAGTGTGACCGTACATATGTGTGCCAATTTTGGTGAAAATATCTCATTATGTTTTGAAGTTATGGACACTTATATATAAGAGAGCATAAAAATGACCCATGAAAGACTTTGATTGGATTTTTTTGCCACTTCCTATCAAAATTTTGACATTTGGGCATTAACATTTAGTAAACCAACTTAGGTTCCGTGTTTCCTACGCTGGTTTCGTCTCGATCGGACTAACGGTTTCCAAGATATTCAAGATATAGTTTTTTAAGCGCTAAATCACAACGTAGCACAAACCATAAGGCGAAACCTAACATGTTTGGTATGGTTGGACTCAGCAAGGATTCAGGATTCTAAAGACATGACTCCCGTGAAAATAAGTCGACCACATCCAAAGTTATATATATTTTCATCTAAAACCATTTTAAAACCATATGTTTTTTTAATTTTTTTTCACAATTATAGCACCATCTATGGTCTGATCTACACAAAAATTGGCATGCTTCTTTAGAGTCATATGCTGCATGTGCTCACCTATTTTTGTGAAGTTCTGAGGTTTTTTTTAGGTTTTATAGGCTTTTGGGTATATTTAGCCATGCCTATTTTCTAAATGACCCAGTTATATTGATACAAAGGGTAAAGTTTGACTTTTTTTGATAATTATTCATCTAGACAGTCCATAGAATTGTCCTACACTGGTTTCGTTCCAATCGGGCAAAAACCTAGGACTAGTTCACAAAAGTAGGTTTTTCACATATTTGCGAATAATTAATGAACGATTTGATTGACAGCATTGGTTCTTGAGGCAAAGTTGTTCAGCATGAGGAGATCAATTGATATGCATATTGTGTATTTTATGAAACACCACGTGATTACCGAGGTGTAAAACTCGTTAGCGCCAACTTGTGGCCGATTTCTTTCAAAATTCTTACAGACCTCTAGGACCATGAGCCGAATATGCCCATCGAGTTTCGTTCCAATTGGCCTCTGTTAACCTTGTCTAATAGGTGCTCAAATTTCATTGGCCGATGGCGGCCATGTTTTTTGAGATACGCCAATGTCCTCATAGACAATCATGCCACCTTGGACCAAGACACTGCATGCCAAATTTCAAGTCAATCGGACTAACGGTTGCTTAGTTACAGTCGTTTTTATGTTTTTTTTTTAAGTTATTGCACCACCTAGTGTCCAATTGACGCAATCTTTTTATCATGACCAAAGATTGAGCCCCTACACATGTGTACCAAGTTTGGTGCAAATATTTCATTTCAATCTCGAGTTATAGCCATTTCAGTAAAAGTGGCTCCTCCCATTACAGAGATTTTTACGCCCCCTAGCAACAGTGAATCAAAATTTCAACTTTTTTTTTGATAATTATTGATATTCAGACTCCAGAGAACATTTGTGCACTGGTTTGGTTCCGATTGGGCGAAAAACATAGGACTAGTTCGCAAAAGTAGTTTTTTGATAAAAATCAAAATGGCGGAAAAATGTTCTGATCTAATAAATGCAGCCTTGGGGAGAAAAACTTTTAAGAAACACACTCAAAAAAATTATTCTAGCTACTTGCTCAGTTTATTTAAATAAAATAAGCTGAACCAACACAAATCTTTAGTTTTTTACTTAATTGGCATTTGCACTCAATTGTATTATGTTAAATGAAATTAAATTTGCAAAATGTTAGGTTAACCTAAACCATTTGTGTTGAGACTACACAAATCATTTATGTTGCATTGATTGAAACTGGGCAGTGGATTTCTAGTTCCCAGCATGCTTTGCGCAGGGATAGATCGGGACAGTAAATGTTGAAATTAAGTGCTGTTTAATGTGTTTTTTAGGAAAGGGAAATACCTTTTAAAGTTTGATGTTCAGTTATATTTGACATTTAAAAGAGTTTATGTTATGTCGATTTTTATGAGGTTACCATTATGCTGAAGTGTAGACCTTGTGGTTAGGCTATGGGTGGCTATATGAAATAAATCTATGTTGTTCTCAACAAGCTTTAACTGTGCTAAAGCCAGTGATGAGAAGTTCTTTATCTGATCATTACTTGCATGCTACAAATGTTTTGCAGAAAACTTGAGCAGCTCTGCACAAGGGCACCAGTCTGAATTGCAATAGCACTGATTGGATCAACAAGAGTGAATTATGTTCAGGAAACATTCACAGAATACGTCAAATGAAACTGGTGTGATCTCATTCAATTAGGATGAATTTTACTCATCAGTACAATTAACCTAGCTTAAGTTCAAATAAATCAGTTCAACTGTGTGGAAATAGGTGTCATAATTGAATTAAGTTAGACCAACAAGTTATTTTTTTGAGTGCATTAAAAAAAATCTTAAAGTCAATCTCTTGAACGGTAGCATATAAACCATAGTACTGAATGATTATTTTCATATTTACATGGCACTCTACGTTATTTTAAAAGAATACTATGCTATTACTGCGGCACACCCCCAAAATAATAGAATTCTGTATCTATTTAAATGGTATATATCAAAGTACAATGGCATTACCATCACTGTACCGCCACAGAACTGTTTTGCGAAGGCGTTGTGATGGAATTCAACATCAGAGCCTTGCGTAATGACGAATCTAGGGCAGAATTCACCACTTCCACCCATACGTTGCATAAGATCGCCGCACTCCGCTTCCACTGCGGGATCAAGCAGCTCAGATTTTCTAAAGCCATTCAGCACAGCGCAGACAAAGCTTCCTCTTCCTTCATTTATTGATGCACTTCATTAAATTTGCTCTGTTTAATTAGTCTTTTATTGGGCGCCAGTGGAGCGAGGTCTTGTGTCACGTTCACTGGTTTGCTTTTTAACAAACGTGATTCTGACTTCCTTTTAAAAATCTGCTCATTTGATCAGTCTGTTTTTAAAGGTTATTTTATTGGAAAGAAGATGAAAGTCGAAGGATATTCAGTGGCCGGGGGACTTAAAAGGGCAACTGAAAACCACCCCACAACACTTCACATGACCTCATCAATTCAAGAGTTTTAATTAAATGCGTCAGTGTGAATCCCTGCTGCTTAGATGTTTTTCTTCTCAAATGATGTTTCTTTCCCTCAGCTTGATGTTGTTTTATATATTTCATGAACTACGGCACTTTCTGCAGCGGACAGGCCTGCGAAAGACGATCAACAAAGATGCACTAAGAAAAAATGCATGTGCAAGATGTGTTTGATGGGGAAGGAGACGAGATTCAGCCATCTGCACTGCGCTCTTAAAGAGGTGTCTCATTTTTCCCCACACACACGACAGATGTTCACTGTGTGATAAAACTCGGATTGGATCCAAGCGCTCTTCCACAGGTCATGGAGGATATCTAGCGGATCAGAATTACAGCCTCTGTTAATGAAGTGTCAAAGTTTAGAGTAAATGCACCACTGGAAGAGATGTTTACATAACATAATAACATAATAAAAAACCTTGATATCTTGCAAAAGCAGTTAGCTTGTTAGTTTGCTGTCATGCAACAATGACTTAAAGAGGTCATGAACTGCATTGTTTTATTGTTTTATAATGTTTCCTGGGGTGCACTTATAATGTTAGTATGCTTTTTACACAAAAATGGTCATAATTTAGAAATAAAAGGCATTTTTCCTAGCCTGATTTTAGCCCTCTGATTTGAACGCTCTGTTCTAAGGGGCGTGTGATTGGCTAACAATCTTTCCATTTGAAATAGTTAAGTATTACTCTCTCGAAAACTTTTAGCACATTTTTACTATTGCAGCTCTCAAGGTTAACTAATCATGAAAAGTGTTGCATTGCATTTAGATATGACATTATATTTAGATTGTGGCATAAAAGGTTGCAGTGATGAACATTGAAGCCGATCACAGACATGTTGTTGAGCGCATGAAAGCAGTGATCTCGTCATTGTAACTTGATTTTTGCACACCAATGAATGCTTTCATCATAACTAACAGTGCAAACACAAAGTAAATAAGAGATTCGTTGATTCTAACGGGAGTTTTGGTGCGAGTCCAGAACACTCACGCTGTTTGATTGACAGCTCCAGTGATTGCAAAGGGAGCGTTCTTTGAACGCTTTCTATATATAATTTAATCACAGTTTAAAGAACAGATTATATTCATCCTACTAAGAGAAACAATGTGAAATTGACCATTTAGTCACTGGTTTGATTTACTGACAATTAACGATTTTGAGACAAAAACATCTGACAGTAGGAATACATGAATCAGTAAAAACATTTGGTAACACGTTAGGGAACATGTATTCACTATTAACTATGACTTTCCCCTCAGTAAACTCCTAATTTACTGCTTATTAATAGTTAATAAGTTAGTTGTTAATTTTAGGTATTGGGTAGCATTAAGAATGTAGAATATGGTTATGCAGAATAAGGCATTAATATGTGCTTTATAATTTTTAATAAACAGCCAATATTCTAGTAATATGCATGCTAATAAGCAACTAAAATAAAATAAAGTGTTACCAAACTTTTTTACTCAAGTGTTTTGCGCCGTTCCGGTCTGATCCAATATAGCAGGCACAATTTTTTAATTCCAGGCTCTCTGCAAATCCAATGCAGCTACTGTGTTTTTCCACAACCTGGCATTGCACAACAATTTGCACCCTTCAAAGGCATGCTTAATCGCTTAGTTTGTTTATCCAGTGTTAGCGTCACATCTGTTATTTACCTACTACTACTTGCCGTGCTCGAATCAGTGTTTGAATTGTTTGGATATGCAGACTAGCAGCTTCTCAATGGTTAATCTGAGCCATCTGGTTGTTTAAGTTGAACTGGAAAATAGTTATTTTTTGTGATGTGAAAGTCTAAGGTGCCCTACAGAGTAAACGCAATTAACATACTCAAGGTACTTGCCCAGTTTCTCAACAGGTTAATCCTGTAAGTCTTGGCTAAAATGACACTGTTAAATGCAAGACTTGGCTTAACACGTGTCCAGCCCTAAATTAATAACTGCCGATTAATTACGCTTCAATCACACATCGGAACAATTCCAAAGAATATGACTGTGATCTTTAGCTGATCAACATACAAATACTGGATCTTGCATGAGATCTCTTTAATATCTCAATAGTTTCTCCAAGACAATGCATTTAAATGGAGGGCTAATGGAGGCTTCAGAAGAGATCTCAAACGATGCTCAGATTTGCCAAGATACTTTTGCAATCAAAAGTCAGATCTCAATATGATTTCTCATCATCATCTGAGCGTCTTTTCCTCACAGAAAAACATCTGAGGTGAAGTTGGTTCTTAAACGAAACCTAACTGAGAACTCCCTTAAGTCTTGAGCTATGAAAGCGCAACCTCTAAGCAGTGAAATTGTTCCTCTGGGATATTATGTAATCTGGACAAACACTCATTTTAAAGCCCTCCGCTCCTCTTATCCACTGTTCCTGACACACAATCCTACTGCATCTCCTCGTCATGCGCTGCGGTAATTCCGTCCAAATATTTACGGATGTATAGATTAGAATTGAGAAGCTCTTCGAAAGACTCCATTTCCATTTTCCTTCTGCCACATTTGGCCTCAGATGTTTGCGCTGATCATACCAGTATTACAGTGAGTGAACTGAAAGAGAAAACACACAAGCGACTCGTTTGGCCTTCTTGTGTAACTGTGAATAAATGAATCTCATCATGTTTCAGTGTTCACGACAACATACCAAAAGAAACAAAGCAGAGGAGAGTGTTCTGATTGTATAACAGTGTGATTATGGATTATTGCATGATATATTAGATTAGAAAAATCAACCTGCAGTGACAAACAAGAAAAAAAATAAATAAATAAATAAATTAATAAAAACTTTATACGTCACATTATAAAAGTAAAATTGGTCGCAAACATCTTTTCACGTCGACTCAAAAAGCTCAGAGTTGCTCTCTTTTTTTCCCAGTGGTCAATGCTCCTCGTGCTCTCTGGAGTCTGAACACAGTTAAAGCTGTGCTGGGTCAGGAACTATTTACAGGAACGCTGTGGAAAGGGCTTTGATGCTTAGTGCTTTGGTATCAAAATCCTCAAGGTATATATTATAAATGGCACCACGACTGCAATGTTAAAGGGCAGATGACTAATGATGGACAAGATGAAGCTGAATTGAGACACAATGATGCAGAGTTTCAAACTCAACACAGATCAGATCCTGTACGTTGCCTCACCATGGAAGCCTGCAGCCTGACCTACTTAGTGCGGTGACGTTTGCTAGCATTGGGGGGATCTGGCAACCACGCAACACAGCTCTCTCTCTCTCTTTCTATTTCTCTCTGTTTTTTCTCGCCGTTTCGCTGTCTGTCTCACATCCGATGGGTCCAAGTCTGCCCACAAGACACCGCTGCCTCAAGCGCAGCCCTTTCATGCAGTCAAATGTTCGTGCAGGGATTTACATGTGCATAAAAATTCAACCATGCCTTAAAAATTCAGTAAGTTAAAAGGATCCCGCTCCTATAAAATGCATGAAAAACATACCAAGCATTTCCTCCTAATCTAAAATGTTAGCATCAATAGTTTACAGCTGTAGTACAAAACAAACTTCAGTGGTATTTGCACGCAACAAACTCTCTGGCACAGTGCTACAGTTGCTATTGCACATCTACGTGATTTCTAGGGTGTTTTAGGTCATATCACTGCTAAATATCTGCACAGTGTGCAATCACATAAAGCAATAGATACTAGATAGCGAATCTCAACTGTTTGATTGTTTATATCGTCATCATCATACAGTATGTAAACCATCCTGTCGCCTAGTTCTAATCTGATAAATGTGCTAGATATTATAAACACTAACAGTAATAAGCACTTTACAAATAAAGATTGACTTGGCTTTTAAAAGGCACAACATGTACGATTTTTAGATTAAAATAACATTCCGTCGCCTTTCAATGACATCATATCCATGCAACTTCCATTTCCAGTTTTACTAATATCGATTTAGATTACTGCAAAGTGCAACAAGTCTCTAATATCAGCCACTGAGGGAACGCAACATTATAACATCATTTTCAACACACTCAAATGTATTTAGATTGATTGTTTTAAGCATGTAAAACAGCGCTGCGTTACCCCACATACGTAACGAAAAGAGTTGAAGCGGCTGACTACAGCATAAGCATGATAAAAGCTCTGTTGAACTCGAGATTGGTGTGCATCGCAGGTGTCTATCATTGACATTCGCTCCATTCGTCCTTCTCCCATGGCTCTAGACTCATCCTGCTTCATACCACCATAACATTAGTAAAACTTTAATACATTAGCTCATCCATGAGTCCGTCGAATTCCTTTCCACCAGCTGTGGAGGTGAAGATGACAACGGCCATAATTCTACGCTCATTTACTGCAACATAAAGCTACGCCTTTTTGAATAAGCGACCTCTGGTGGTGAAAATATATTGTGCCTTTAAGGCAATGCTAAATGGTTTCTTACCACCCTCGAGTCTTTCCTTCAGTGGAAATTTATTTTTTCCCCTTGTGTTTCATCAGGTGACAGTCAAAAAATGCAAGGCTGAACACACAGAAGAGCTTGGTTTATTTTGCCTTAGAAATAAGAATAAAAACAAGATCTTAGCAGTCAAACGAGAGTTAGTGGAAGTTCTTTGAGTATGTTTCATTTGTAAAGTCCAACAAATATATTTATAATCTAATTGCTAAACAAAGTCATTGAAAGCTAGCAATCTGCAACATAACGCATACACTTCTTTAAATCAAATATAGAGCTTTTGCAACGTATCCAAAGTATAAGACTTAAGGTCCTTGCATACTTCGTATTCGTCATCCTAAAAATTTCTCACGCACAGAAACCTTGCACACTGAGTCTGATGCGTATTAAAGGTGCCCTAGAATCAAAAATTGAATTTACCTTGGCATAGTTGAATAACAAGAGTTCAGTACATGGAAATGACATACAGTGAGTCTCAAACTCCATTGTTTCCTCCTTCTTGTGTAAATCTCATTTGTTTAAAAGACCTCCGAAGAACAGGCGAATCTCAACATAACACCGACTGTTACGTAACAGTCGGGATCATTAATATGTACGCCCCCAATATTTGCATATGCCAGCCCATGTTCAAGGCATTAGACAAGGGCAGCCAGTATTAACGTCTGGATCTGTGCACAGCTGAATCATCAGACTAGGTAAGCAAGCAAGAACAATAGCGAAAAATGGCAGATGGAGCAATAATAACTGTCATGATCCATGATTACACGATATTTTTAGTGATATTTGTAAATTGTCTTTCTAAATGTTTCGTTAGCATGTTGCTAATGTACTGTTAAATGTGGTTAAAGTTACCATTGTTTCTTACTGTATTCACGGAGACAAGAGAGACGTCGCCATTTTCATTTTTAAACACTTGCAGTTTGTATAATTCATAAACACAACTTCATTCTTTATAAATCTCTCCAACAGTGTGTAATGTTAGCTTTAGTCACGGAGCACTATCAAACTCATTCAGAATCAAATGTAAACATCCAAATAAATACTATATTCACATGATCCGACGCATACATGCAGTATGCATGACGAACATCTTGTAAAGATCCATTTGAGGGTTATATTAGCTGTGTGAACTTTGTAAATGTACTGTATTATAGTCGAGAGCTTGGGGGGCAGGGAGCACGCGATTTTTTTTAAAGGGGTCGCAGCCTGAATCGGTGCATAGTTAATGATGCCCCAAAATAGGCAGTTAAAAAAATTTATTAAAAAAAATCTATGGGGTATTTTGAGCTGAAACTTCACAAACACATTCAGGGGACACCTTAGACTTATATTACATCTTGTAAAAACTGGTTCTAGGGCACCTTTAATTAATCTGTTGCAAAAAAATTCACAAAACAATACAAAATGGAGTCTTCAAGCAGTGATGATGACTTTGTTGTCCTCTCTCTTCTTAAAAAGAGAAATATTGGGTTCATCCAATCCTGAGATTGCATAGACAGGAAGGAGAGTTCCTCCTGCGGGATTATCCTGAGCAATTCAAAGTTTTCTTCAGGATGTAAGTGACTCAGTTTGATGCTTTGCTAGCGATACTGGATTTTGGTGTTCGCTTGTACGATGGCTCTTAATTGTCAAAACTCCTCTCAAAATGCTTGCTAAGGATGCAAAAAACGCAGAAAATTGAACCCGATCCAAATTTTTTTATGACGGACGAAAGTTTCTGTTTCAATGCTCTAAATTTTAATAATCAAAAAAGATATCTTATCAATTGAATTCATAAATCTTTAACATTTTAATCATTTTTATTACAATTTTAACAATAATAGGTGAAATGATGAAATGTGCTGTATTTTTTAGAGAATTTTTTAATTTTATTTTTCTGGATTCTATTTTATGAAATAATACAAATTTATTATTAATTGAAAACTGTGGCAATCAAATGAATGCATAAAAATTTAGCTTTTAATTTGCCATATTCCATGACATTTCACATTATACAGTAAATTCCATTTTTATGACTGGATTCCATCCATGTTTTCCACACTGTAAAAATCATAAGGGCCTAGACTAAGGATGTAGGCAGTTGAGACAGAGCGCTACCCACAATTCCCTGTGAGCACAGTCTAGGCCTCAGGCAGGGTCAGGTAGAGCTAATGTACACACACGAATACCGACACATGTGAGAACACACACCGTCACACTGGAAAATACACTAACCTCATGTGATCCGTGCACCTCAGACCCGCGGGCCACATCTCAATAGTTAGCTCATCCTGCACAGAGCGGCTTACAGTTCATATATGAATACAGAATACAGCACATGTCGAGTGAATGTGTCCCACTGCATTTCTATCACAGATGAGCGTGCATGTGTCTTTGCTAGCCCCATTCTCATTATTCTGCACTCTCTAGATCCTTGCGTATTAAAGAAGCAATCAGAGCAATATCAAGCCCTTAAAAGCTCACTGTGAATCCTCTGATGTCGGATCTGACAGGTCGCTTCTCCTCGGCCGAGGGACTCCGCACGTGAGGACCGACAGATGGTCAACATTAACGTCTACAGCACTTCAAGGTCATCTGCAGTCATTCAGGAGGTAAAGTGGGCATGATTGTGCATGTCTTTCACCAGCTGGTGTAACGCTAGAGTAAGACCACTTAACGGGCGGTCACCGGGTGCTTGTCGGAATCAAGGGTGTTTTAATTGCTTGAAAGAGAGGTGAAGGGCCGATATCGATGCAGGAGTGGGTTTGATTACTGATGCCGGTGAGCGACCGCACTAACAAACCTCACAAGAATCGATCATCTATATTGACAGACAGTTGAATGAGCTCCCTAGTGTTGACACCTATGTGCCACATCCAGATTTGTACACTATCAACTGTAAATAGTGTGCAAGATTGGAATTGGATATATAATATATTGAAAATATTATACCAAAAGGATGCAAGGATGTTGCACTACTTCTGATTTTTCAAGCGTGCATCTATGCATGCTAGTCCTCTAGGCCATTATTTCCCACAACCCACTGTCGTTAGACTTTTCCAGTTGTACAGGGTGAAAATAAAGTGTGCTTTAAAATGCATGAACCTAAAAGTGAAGTAATAATTACTGGTCACACTTTCGATTAGGGTCCAATTCTCACTATTTAACAATTAACTAAGACTTTTGCCTCAGCATTCGAATGCACAAATATTTTCATAATAACACGAGCCAACAGGAATGAAGAAAGTGATTGATATTCAAAATGGTTAGCAATTGCTTGTATATCTGCAGTTTCGGATATATCTAGTAAATCTAGTTTCGGATTCCCTTTTGAATGACAAAAATAGACTATTAATACCTGCTGATATAGACAGATATTTTCCAGAACGCACATGCTAGTTGACAGTCGCCTTTGGTCCTTTTGGTGTGTTCAAGAACAGCTTTTTGGCCGAGACGCAGCCGACGAGAGACTACAACAGTCAGCTTTCATCACTACTAGTTCTTTGATATCGGCTCGGTGTGTCTCGGGTTTTACAACACAAACTGTGATTGCTTTCTTTTAGGAGATTTCGTGAGATTAGGCTACTTGTTGAGGTGAAAAGCTGTCTCGCTTTATTGCCATGATGGAGTGTGAGGGTGAAATTAGGACATAATATTCCACCGCTAAGTTTACATTACTCCACCACTGTCGTTTTGCTTTTTATGGAAATAAAAACCATTTAATTAAGTTGGATAGCGGTCACTTCAATCCCATCCAGCTCATCAAACATGAGCCGCAAAGTTGTACGTAGTGCAGCAGGAATAATAGTTCGCTGGTCACATGACGAGTGTAAGTGATGAGATGACTGACAAGACCATGGCGGAGGGTTCATTGCACAACAAGCATCTGACAAATGTCTTATCTTGTAGAATGCGCGCTCAGCACCGGCACTCCCAGAGCACGCACCAAAGCGAAAGTAAAATGCAAGTGCGCATTCAAATGCGATTTTAATACCCTGCATTGTTATATATTAGTCTGAAGAGACTCATATGAAATCATACAGGAGAGAAGCCAGTCAGTTGAGTTTGTGGGAAAACACTTTACAATGCTTGCATATTGCATGCTTTTACTGCATATGATAATTCATACTCAGAAAGTAGAACTGAAATGACATTCATTACAATCTGAGGATACCTTAAAAATACTGTGTAAAAATCTCGTCTTGTTCTCGTGAACTCAATCTTGTGTCTCGTCTCATGAGCCAACTGTCTTGTCACACCTCTAGTAGCTTTAAAAGCTGCTATGGAGTCCAGACCTGGCTAAAGTCTGGCTACGCAGGACTAGCACTTGGTAATCACCAGTGAAGAGCATGCTTTTAATGCACATTATAAGTATGTAAATCAGGCTGCAGTCTTACCGTTAATTAACTAAATACTGTAGCTAAAAAACAATGTTTAAAAAAAAATGAGAAATTGGGTCTTTTTCAAAAATCTCTTAAAACAAGAGAGATTGAAAACTATAGTCATAGTGTAGTCAAAGAGTCATGAAAAGCTAAATTATGACTTTTTATCATCATAAGTGGAGCATACGGACACTAAATGATGCAATGTATGATATGAACCCTTTAAATGACAGTTATTTGTGAGAATCTCTGACAGATCGCGTCTCAAACAGAGCGACGCAGAGCGAGCACTTAAAGTGTGAATTGATAAAAACAGCAGGTAAGGAGGAATGCAGAGTCATGTTGCCATGGCAACTGCCTGCACATGAAGACAAAGGCTATACCTCTTCACGAGCGAGAAGGCGGTCGGAGGCGATGAGGGCTGACACGCAAACACAAATACACTCTCGCTCGCCAAATGAGAGTTCATGCGTTTGCCTATCCACCTCACAAACCTAAGACTGAGGACACGACTTTCGCACGGTAGCGAGGGTGTGCGGCACACATTTCTCTTTGTGTCAACAGTATATATTTACGATATGTTCAATTTCCAAGCACAAATATCTTTTGATGCTTGTTAAGGTGTTAAAAACTGAACTTGCCAAGAACATGTTCAGAAAATATTTAACTCTCAAATTAAAAGACAAAAAAAATTATTTTGCATGAAGAAAATTAAGCATTGTGACATTTTCCTTTCAAATTTTCATTACTTTTTGCATTCATGCAAAAATAAATAAATATTAAAATATATATATATATATATATATATATATATATATATATATATATATATATATATATATATATATATATATATATATATATATATATATATATATAAATATAAATTGTAAATTATTTGGCATCATAATATTTGTTGCTTTAATTTGAGCTAATTTAAATAAAAAAAATAATAATTTTATTTCAGTAATCAGAATCTAATGTACGAAAGAGGATTAGGGCCAAGCAATAATAAAAAAATAAAACCCATCTCGAGATTAAAGTTGTTACATTTTGAGAAAAAACTCGTTAAATTTCGAGAAAAAAGTTGAGATAAAATGTTGAGAAGTCGTAATTCGTAAATTCGTAATTTAACGAATTTGTTCTCATAATTTAACAACTTTTTTCTCATAATTTAATGAGTTTATTCTCGACATTTTATCTCGACTTTCTCGAAATTTAACGACATTTTTCTCATAATTTAACGAATTTGTTCTCGTAATTTAATGACTTTTTTCTCGTAATTTAATGAGTTTTTTTCTCGTAATTTAACAAGTTTATTCTCAACATTTTATCTTGACTTTTTTCTTGAAATTTAACTAGTTTTTTCTTGTAATTTAACGAGTTTATTCTCAACATTTTATCTCAACCTTGTTCTCGAAATGTAACAAGTTTTTTCTCGAAATTTAACAAGTTTATTCTCAACATTTTATCTCGACTTTTTTCTTGAAATTTAACACGTTTTTTCTCGTAATTTAACAAGTTTATTCTCAACATTTTATCTCAACCTTGTTCTCGAAATTTAACGAGTTTTTTCTCGAAATTTAACAACTTTAATCTCGAGATGGTTTTATTTTTTTATTATTGCTTGGCCCTAATCCTCTTCCGTACTAATGAGACTCACCACTGAGAATAATATTAATAAATAAAAATAATTAATTAAAAAATAAAAATACAGTAATGAGAATATGGAAGAAGGAAAACATGCCTAATTGTCATAATACTATCAAAATAATGTTTGCAAAAAAAGGTTAATTTTTTATTTTATTTTAAGCAAATATAACTTTTTCCTTTTGATTTTGAGATGACCTGTGACCTGGATACATTTTCATAAGATTTACATCCTTTAGTCATCTCAGCTAACTGTTAGAGTTAATAAGCACCGGTTTATATTCAGTGCAGTCATAAGATGTTTGCATAATAATTAACTCAATGCCAGTTTAAAAAGTGTATCGATATGACTAGATCTGAAACCAGCTTTTCTCTCAGGAAAGATTCAATGACGCATTTACAAACGTAGTACAGAAGCGATTGAACATTCAGTCACGCTACAAATACGGTGGTTTGCATACTGAGCAGCTCAATCGACACACAGTGGTGAAGGGAGAACACCTCCTCATCTCTCAAGCCTCTGAATCTGTCTGTTCACCTTCCATCGGGGATTAATGATGACAGCCCATGAAATGAGCTCGGGCCACGGGAGCGTGGAGGTCAGAACCAGATTAGACTCTGACCAGCCAACCTGATCTAGAACCTGCTCCATCTACTCAAATCCCACCTGAAACATTAAAGGAGACGCATCAGTTAACCCTTACATAACATACTGCCGCTATGGCACATTGATGGTATCAGATGGTAATATTTTGAGATGTATCATGGCACCGATATACATGATAATTACATTATACCGTAGTACTTTTTTGGTAGTGAAACATACATGATATTCCAAAAAAACTGTACTGTGGAAGTAGCATGGTACAGTGGTGACATATTTACCATGGTACTGAAATTCATGTACCATGGCATTTACAAAATACATTAAAGTACATTCAAAACAGCATGGTAGCATCATAGTAATTGTCTAAAACCCCATGGAAATACCGTGGTACTTTTTTATTGGTATTGAAGCATACATGATATTTCAATGAAACCAATTTACCATGGTAGAATTACGGTATCATATTTGCAATGGTATTGAAATTCATGCACCTTGGTATTTATATCATACAGCAAAAGAACTTTCAAAATTACCATGGTAGTACCACTGTAAATTTTCAAAATCCCATGTCAATACTGTGATACTTTTTTTTTTATGTGATATAATCATTGTTCATTGGTTGTATGTGAACTGAATGACTAGTTCACATATCATGAATATGGACATATTGGACATTTACCATAGACGTAACATGGTATTTTTGGAAGTACATTGGCATACCTACCAAACACTATTCAAAGTTACAAAGGTTAGTTTTATCATGCGCAAAAAGCATGGTATTTCCATTGTACATGTCTAAAAAACAATAAATGTAAAAAAACATGGTACTTTTCATTGGTTTGTGAACTGAATAATTTTCATGTATCATGGTATTATTATTGTACTGTAATAATACACTATATACACAAAAAGTACTCTGGTACTACCATAGTTTTTTGGACATTTACCATAATAGTACCATGGTATTTTTGGAAGTACTTTGGCACACAATTCAAAGTTATAAAGATTAGTTTTATTATGCCCAAAAGGCATCGTATTTCCATTGTACATGTCTAAAACAAACCAACATGGTACTTTTTTTGTAACGATCATTATTCATTGGTTGTTTGTGAACTGAATTATTTACATATTCATGTATCATGGTATTATTATTGTAATAACACACTATATACACATAAAATACTCTGGTACTACCTTTTTATTTTTATATTTTTGGACATTTACCATAGTAGCACCATGGTATTTTTGGAAGCACTTTGGCAAACGTACTAAATAAAGTACCAAAATGGTACACCACCAGTCTGTTATTTATCATGCCAAAAAAGCATGGTATTTCCATGTTTACGTTAGTAAACTTTCAATAATACTCCATCTTATAAAGTTTGACATGCTCACAGATCTCTATAGCTGTGAAACACTCAGTCCCTGTACAAGATCTATGGCAGATCAGCACCTGCAACAGTGCTATTTGTTTGGGAGCGTGTGCTGAAAATGATGTGGGATTTGGAGGCGTTATGTACAATCAGAGCGACGGGCAGGTGGGGATCAGATGTGCTTGCAGAACTAAAGGGATTAGCGACCACTACAGAACAGATCTGTTTGATGTTGACACTCTCTCCCAGAGGCCCTCGACAGACACCGAGACCTGCTCACTTCACACACTGACAACACAATGAAGCCAAAATATAAGTGGAAAACATGAATGTGAGCGCTGCTGGCCTGTGCAAAACTGATGCTAGAATGTTTTATGTGGTTGCCAGGGTGTTGCTATGCAGTTGTTAAGTGCTGGTTCTCAAATCTCTGGCTCAGGAGCATCCTTCAATGCAAGTCTGTTGGATTTGTTCTGACCCGTTTAATCATCCAGAAGGTGAAAATGGTGCATCTGGTCACAAACTGAACTTTAATACTTGGTGATAGAAATGTGTTCAGACCTCTAACACTAAGCAATAACAACTGTACTAGTGAATTCTGGTCCACAATATTAAAAATAAAGGATCTTTAATGGTTCTTACTGTGGTTCAGTAATGGATCTTGATGTTTAGGTTAGTGATGGGAGAAACAAAGCTTTTCAAAACTTAATTATTCACAGCTTTAAAAAATGCCACATGCTGGTCAGAACAGTGTAAACTCAGCCAAAACATGCATAAAAACACCTTTTACAAACCAATCTATTAAATGCAATTAACAATTATCATCTAATACCATTAAATAATAAGAGTCTGTAAAATATGTTATTTTATTAAAGGGATCATGACATGAGAAATCACATTTGCCTTGATCTTTTGAAATATAAGAGGTGGGGTTAAAACATCCTGCAAGTGTCAGAGCTTAAAATGTCCTCCTCATTATAAACAAAGCATTTATTTAATCAGGCTCCAAAAATGGCACACAGACAAAACATTTGCATATGCCCGCCTCCAGAGCAAGACACCAACGAATAGTTATACATCATAGTTATACACTTAATGGCTGACATTTGCCTACACTGGATGTGAGCGTCACGTCACGTCAAAAGCAAATGAAGCCATTATAATCACTGATGCTGTCTACACTGGATACAGTATACAGATGAGCGTTCAGTTTTGACATACTCCATGCATCTATAATTCTTCTACAGCATCAGATGGTTAAATGAATTTAGTTTCAAGAGTAAGGACTCCAGCATTTAGTCTCTAATCTGTGAAATATTCTAGCAGGGCTGGACTCTGAGATCAGAGCATTGATCTTTGCTCCGGCCAGTGTAATAAGAGAAGATATCTGGATGTTGTAGCCTGAGGATAAACCAGTAGAATTGATCCCTTATCTGGAAGACTGTGATAGGGTTCCCGGCGGTTTGGGATGCATCCAAACTGCTTGAGCGTAAGTGGATTTAAAGCTCAGTGTGTCAGTATAACATGCTGTAGTGCAGTTGCTCTTCAAAACAGGGTTTGTGGAATAAACTTACTGCACAGGAAAATTAGAAGTTTATGTAATTCTGCTCAGTTACACCACATGGTATGATTGCACTTTATAATAGCTTTCACTTTCACTTTAGTTTACATTCTATAATGCATTAAAGGCAATAGAAAGGCAATGAAACTCTGCATCATAGGCTATATATTCACTTTCTGAATGCCCATAACATTCACATTTGTTAGGCATTATATAATGTTATTTTCTCCTAAGACCAAACATGTCCTTTGGTTTGGGTCTATGTCTCCAGTCTTGATTTATGTTATCAAACAAAACTTTTTTCAACATACTAAAGGTGATCTATACCTCAAGCACAGGTCAGGAAAGAATTTTCACTATTATAATGGCTTCCAAGACCACTGGACATTTACTTTTATGCCTATGGAAGATGCTTTTATCCAAAGTGACTTACAAAAACAGCGCCAGCCGAGATACAATAGCAACAGTGCTTGTATTACGAAATAACTGGTTCTTGAAACATAAGGTCCTGATCTGGATCTCAAGTGGTCTAGTTTGGGTGTGAGTCTAGTCGGGATGTTGACATTATTTAAAATAAATGTCATTATTAAAGGATAAATACGGAAGAGGATTAGGGCCAAGCAATAATAAAAAAATAAAACCATCTCGAGATTAAAGTTGTTAAATTTCGAGAAAAAAAGTCTAAATAATGTTGAGAATAAACTCGTTAAATTACGAGAAAAAAATTGTTAAATTTCAAGAAAAAAGTCGAGATAAAATGTTGAGAATAAACTTGTTAAATTACGAGAAAAAACTTGTTAAATTTTGAGAAAAAGGTCGAGATAAAATGTTGAGAATAAACTTGTTAAATTATGTGAAAAAACTTGTTAAATTACGAGAAAAAAGTCGAGATAAAATGTTGAGAATAAACTCGTTAAATTACGAGAAAAAACTCGTTAAATTTCTAGAAAAAAGTCGAGATAAAATGTTGAGAATAAACTTGTTAAATTACGAGAAAAAACTCGTTAAATTTTGAGAAAAAGGTCGAGATAAAATGTTGAGAATAAACTCGTTAAATTATGAGAAAAAACTCGTTAAATTTTGAGAAAAAGGTCGAGATAAAATGTTGAGAATAAACTCGTTAAATTATGAGAAAAAACTCGTTAAATTTCGAGAAAAAAGTCGAGATAAAATGTTGAGAATAAACTTGTTAAATTACGAGAAAAAACTTGTTAAATTTTGAGAAAAAGGTCGAGATAAAATGTTGAGAATAAACTCGTTAAATTATGAGAAAAAACTCGTTAAATTTTGAGAAAAAAGTCGAGATAAAATGTTGAGAATAAACTTGTTAAATTACGAGAAAAAACTTGTTAAATTCTGAGAAAAAGGTCGATATAAAATGTTGAGAATAAACTCGTTAAATTATGAGAAAAAACTCGTTAAATTTCGAGAAAAAAGTCGAGATAAAATGTTGAGAATAAACTCGTTAAATTATGAGAAAAAACTTGTTAAATTTTGAGAAA
The DNA here is from genome assembly GCF_018812025.1 of Megalobrama amblycephala. Taxonomy (NCBI): domain Eukaryota; kingdom Metazoa; phylum Chordata; class Actinopteri; order Cypriniformes; family Xenocyprididae; genus Megalobrama; species Megalobrama amblycephala. The sequence goes on from NC_063051.1 coordinate 796,690, forward strand.
AAGGTCGAGATAAAATGTTGAGAATAAACTCGTTAAATTATGAGAAAAAACTCGTTAAATTTCGAGAAAAAAGTCGAGATAAAATGTTGAGAATAAACTTGTTAAATTACGAGAAAAAACTTGTTAAATTCTGAGAAAAAGGTCGATATAAAATGTTGAGAATAAACCCGTTAAATTATGAGAAAAAACTCGTTAAATTTTGAGAAAAAGGTCGAGATAAAATGTTGAGAATAAACTCGTTAAATTATGAGAAAAAACTCGATAAATTTCGAGAAAAAAGTCGAGATAAAATGTTGAGAATAAACTTGTTAAATTATGAGAAAAAACTCGATAAATTTCGAGAAAAAAGTCGAGATAAAATGTTGAGAATAAACTCGTTAAATTATGAGAAAAAACGTGTTAAATTTTGAGAAAAAGGTCGAGATAAAATGTTGAGAATAAACTCGTTAAATTATGAGAAAAAACTCGATAAATTTCGAGAAAAAAGTCGAGATAAAATGTTGAGAATAAACTCGTTAAATTATGAGAAAAAACTTGTTAAATTTTGAGAAAAAGGTCGAGATAAAATGTTGAGAATAAACTCGTTAAATTATGAGAAAAAACTTGTTAAATTTTGAGAAAAAGGTCGAGATAAAATGTTGAGAATAAACTCGTTAAATTATGAGAAAAAACTCGATAAATTTTGAGAAAAAGGTCGAGATAAAATGTTGAGAATAAACTCGTTAAATTATGAGAAAAAACTCGTTAAATTTCGAGAAAAAAGTCGAGATAAAATGTTGAGAATTAACTTGTTAAATTACGAGAAAAAAGTCGAGATAAAATAAAATTTAACAACTTTAATCTCGAGATGGTTTTATTTTTTATTATTGCTTGGCCCTAATCCTCTTCCGTAGATAAATGTCCTCTTTTTTAAAGAAATGTATACTTTTATTTAATAAGGACACATTAAAGATTTCTATATTTCAGAATGATTTCTGAAGGATCATGTGACACTGAAGACTAGAGTAATGATGCTAAAATTTCAGCTTTGATCACAGGAATAAATTCAAACAAAAATCTTCTGAAAATAAAATATTCTTGTTTGATTTCTTTAGGGCTGGATCTAAATTATGATAAAAATGTCCTTAGCCAAGGGGTTTCTGTATATCAGACCTTCCCAACAATGATTTGCAAACGGACAGGTATGCTAGTCCTAGTGTTAGTGGAGAGCATGTTCACCCTCTTAAAACGTGAAACAGGGAAGCGTGACAGAAGACTGCATCCCGCTTTAGAGGACAGACAGCGAGTGACGGCTTCTCTTCTCTGAATGTAAATTACAGCTTCACCTGTCAGTCAAAATCAACCAAGGGCATCATGAGAGAGAAAGAAAGCGCGAGAGAAGAACACAGAGAGAATGTTCCTGCTCCTTCCCTTCAGTCTCACTCAGCATGATTGTTTTTTAAGTGTTTTAAACATATGTTGAGGAAAGAGAGTCTTTGAAACATGATGGAGGGGACCCCATAGGGGTCCACAATCACATCTGCTCATTCATTCGAGTGGATGCAATCATATACTGTATATAAATCCTGCAGCTGGGTGGTGCTGCTCTAATACAGTGATGATAAATCATATATATTTACAATGTTCAGGGTTCAGAGTTAACTACAATGTGATTGGCATGTTACAAATCCCTGAACTGCTTGTTGACTTGATTGCACGATTTGAAACTTGAGACATAAAATATGCCAAAACACCATGAAATGGTTTAACAAATACAATATTCCTTCTTGTCTTGATGTATTTCATACTGAAACAAGAAAAGCAACTTCTGAGCATTTAGAAAGACATTATTTGCAGAGTATATCTATTTTAAACAGTGAAACAAGATATTTGAGTATTGAATGTTCATCTGCTAAAAGGTGTACTTTAAGAGTACTCTAGTATACAGATAAGCTCGAAACTACAGACATAGACAATCACAAAACTTCAATTTTAATTTCATGGGGTCTTTAAAAGATCATGCATGCATATGTTTGATAAACCCCTTTTTCCTGTGGAAACTACTGAAATCTGACTGGTGGAGACACTTCATGACTGATGGAAATAACATCAGTGTCCATCACTAAAACTCTCCCTGCATGACCCGAATTATTCAAACACACCATTAGCTTTTACTGTAAGCACTCCCACAGATGAGGAGATTCACACTCAAAGTCTAATTTTATACAACAGCAACATCAGAGAAACAGAGAGTGAGTTTTATCATCTACCAAGCTCAAAATCTCAAGCCCAATCGGTCAGAAAATAAACATAAATCATTTCCAGATAATAATTATGCCCCTTTCTACACGATGCAGAATAAGTCTCTGATGTCCCCAGAGTATGTACAGTATGCGGTTTAGTCCAAAATACCCTACTGATCATTTTTATAGCATTTTATTGCATGCTCCAACATACAGGTGTAGGACAGATTGCCAGAACACCAGCAACAACAAAACAGGACACTGAAAATGTCAGAAACTCAGTTGAAAAGACCCTCATGTGTGAAGCAGTCTGGAGCAAAATCATTGGCTCAAACGTATAAGATGTTAGAGATTTTCTTAGGGACATTTCCTTCGAAAATGAAATTTAACCATGTACTTTACAACACTTGTAATGCCTCTTTGGCGCAGACACTGTAAAACTCCAGCTGCTACAGGGAAGATACATAAATGGTGGATTCTGTGCTTCTCACTCAGGGATGTGTCTATGCTAATAGAGCAGATCGTCACCGGCTGTGGGCGGAGCCTCTCCCTACGAAGACATTAACGTAATCTGAATCAGCTTGTTTGAAGAAACTGCTTTTGATTTATGGGAATTATAAAAAAATGAGTGAGTTGATTTTTACCATTATAGGCTGGTTGTTCTCACACACTGTGGACACACATCTGTGTTCAAACACCTTATAAAAGTGAATTTTGCATACACGATAAAATAAGTCTCTAATGTCCCCACAGTGTGTGTGAAGTTTTAGCTCAAAATTCCCCACAGAAATTTTTTTATAGCATGTTAAAATTGCCACTTTTTGGGGTTGAGCAAAAACGCGCCGTTTCAGTGAGTGCCCTTTAAATGCAAATGAGCTGCTGTGCTCGACCTAAGAGGGCGGAGCTTCAAGAGGTCATTCTTCAGTGTCAGGATTCAGTCAGGATGCACTAAAATGTCAGAAACTGTGAATATATGCTGCATGGAGATAGAACAGGTATAGTTTAGTTTAATTACAGTTATTGTTTTCTTGTTTTTATCCACTATATTAGTACAAGCCAGTTTACCGATGAGTTTTATAACGTTTATTGTACTTCACAAAATATGAAGCGTCTGTTTTCACTCTAGAAAATCATTGTAAGAGCTAGGGCTGTCAACTTTAGTCGTTTAGTCGACTAATCGGTCGATGCCGTTTTGGTCGACTGACATTCTCATTGGTCGACCAGTTGCAAAAAAAAATATTTTTTTTTACCAATAAAGAAATTTTCATTGATTTACTCCTTGATATTTATTCCTTTATTAGCAGTTATATATTACTGTATTCTAAATATAATTAGCCTATGTTTTATACCAAACTTTAAATGCTTTAATTTAGGCTATTTTATAACGGCGCCACAGTTTAGCGCACCACATGAACACTCGGGAACCGCACCTGTGGCTGGCTGCACTGCTGCTTCGCGCTCAGTAAGGAATATAGGTAGTTTTGCTGTATTCATTCAGTTAGAACGCTACTTGTTTTGGGCTTTAGTCGAAAAAATGTCCAAGAAATGTAAATCTTTTGTTTGGCTGCATTTTACAAAAAAAGACGACAAGACTGTGGAGTGCAAGCTATGCGGCCTAAAGCTAACTTACCATAGCTCAACGACCAATATGACCTATCACCTAAAAGCGGTAAGCGAGATATAAATGTGTCAGACAGCTTTGCTATGTCTAATGTCGAAAAGTTTAGATATTTTATTGGTTATGTACTAGGCGCATCCACAGGCCATGCCACAGGCGTTTGTTTGTGTTTGTTTTAAAACGCCTAGATCGGTTGGACAAAAGTTAACCCATAGCTTTGAAAGTAAAGAAGAATATACAGCCTGTATAATCGAGAGCTTTTGTTAGGATTTTTCATTATTTGGCAGTTTTAGCAGTTATATTTTTTGTAGCGTGTGGTGTGGTCAGGTGCGCGATTGTGACGGTCACTATAGACCTAGGACAGAACTCCTCACTTTGCAGTTTAAAAAATAACCTAATTTTCAAAGAATTGTATTATTATTATAGTTTTATGTATTATTGATGTTTTTCGTTGTTGTTTTATAAATGCTCTATTATAATTGTTTAATAAATGTTCAATCAAAAAAGACATCGTGTCTTTTTTTTTTTTTTTTTTTTTTTTTAGTCGACTGATCGTTGCGTAGGACAGGACTTTGGTCGACTAAGCATTTCTTTGGTTGACTACAGCCCTAGTAAGAGCTTATTAAAACAGTGCAAGTGTGCATTAAAATATTTTCCATAATCTCTCTATCTCTCTCTCTTTCTCTCACTTGCATTATCATCAACATACACAGCGAAGTACACAAACACTCGTTACAACTAACAGTAAACAAATATATAAAGACCTTATGCCTGTTCGGGTGGTGCTTAATAAACTGGTAAACTTTATATCTGTAAATCAACTCCGATGAACTGTAATAAAGTGCTCTCACCTTCATTACTGCCGTATCCAGTATCACTCTGGAGACTGCAAGCTGGATCACGAATAGTTTGTACTGATCTATCCTTGAGTAACAACTTTTTAGCACAGTCTCTGTTTTGTTTTGTTTCTTTGTATTGACATTTGTTCACAAAGCAGTCCGGTGTGAAACGATTCGCGCAGACGTAAACGAATTTCGGTAGAGTAAATTAATCCATCTCGTATTCAGCGGCTCAGATTTAAGGAGTAAATTGAGAGAGCTATGTGGATTAATCCATCCAGCTACAGAACACCTAAAACATTTGGGAGACATTCTCGTCAATGGCAGACTGTGTACAACTCGCTAAACGGCAGTGTCTGTCAACATTCGTGGGCGTGGCCTGTGGCTAATGTGACGTCACACAGTTTTATTAAAAGGATTTTTATCATTATAGGGTGGTTGTGTACACACACTGCCAACACACATTTATGTCCAAACACCATGCAAAAGTGAATTTTGCATAATAGGTCCCCTTTAATGGTATCAGGTGGTGATACCATGGTATATATATTCATAATCTAGTGTAAAAATATATTTTTTCCATGTTACTTTTTTTTAAAGGTTTGTGCCAACAGTGTTAAGCTCTACATGACTCTATTTATAGTCATCCCTCAGTTTTAGCATCAATGCTAACCCCTGCTCCCTCATTAGGCTCCATGTGAAGTATGTGTGTGGCGTAATGGAGAGTTGGACATCAGTCGGAGGCATGCCGAGTTTGATCCCTCTCTCTCATGTTGGCCAATTACCCAGCATTCCTTTAATTCTCCTCCAGTAGCTCCATATATCCCTCCCCATCCGTCTGTCATCCAGCTGTCCCCATGCAGCACCAATTACAAACTCCTCTTATGGATTTAGACAGGACTATTTTTGAAACCTGCTGTGGGAGGACACATACTCCAGACTGAAAACATCTCTCTAGTGACATTTTCCTGTCCATCGCCTATCACATCTCTCATTGGCCGAACATTAGGCTGGTATGTTCAGATGTATTCATGTGTTTGAGCGTCACAGTTTAAGGAGGCAACTAAAAAACATTATGATCAAATATTTGACGGCACTTGTATGATTTGTTACAAATTTTGGTTTCATCAGTCACCATGAATGTTGCAGTATTTAGTATAAATGATTTATCTGTGCACATCATTATTTATATTTAAATTAATGTGTCTTGTAATCTTTATCAGAATATCTTCCCCTCCCTTTTGCAGTGACATCTCTTCTCTCCTTTGATGATGCGTTTACTGGTGCGAGGGCGGGGCAACCTGTCACTCACATGAGATCCACCAATAGCAAACCACAACCATCCAATCAATTCCCCATGGACAAAATCAAGCCACGCCCTACAATTTTTCTTTGTTTTACTTGGCTATATGTCACAATAGGGAAAAAAAGACTATTGCAACATCCATTTCATGCTGACTTTAAATTCTAATATACAGGTAGTGAGGAAGTAGTGCAGTTAGTTTGTGCAAAGTCTTCAGTATGTTAGGAAGCTGGGTCAATGGGAACTAACATTCACAGGAAAAGCATCAAAACAACTGATGCATTCATGCCAATCAAACCAAGCACACAACAATGCAAAGAAAGTATGTAAATATATAATTAAACGAGTCGCAATTTGCACACACAGACATGCAACTCAAATCAGCGGCACACTTCCGAGCAATTACACACGCACAGATATCCACCCCTAAAGCTATCGGGATAGAGACAGCAACATAAACACACACAAACACAGTTATCATTCATGGCAAACACAACTCCACTCTCATCGTCAGTCATGGCGCATTGAAAAGAAGAACTGAGTGCACAGAGAGAGATAGAGGAGGAAGAAAAAACATTATCCTGCAAACAGGCACGGCGCCATCGCTGGGGAAATGCCTCGGCACTGTAGATTATTACTCAAAATCATCTGCCCAAACGCTTTCTTGCAAATCGACTGGGAAGGGGGTGCAAGGAAGACAATGTTTTCCACTGAAACACTGAACAAGGTTAGAAGCGAGACCCGCTGGCGCCCGTCCAGCGATGGGTAACCATGGAAATGAATATTAGCTCCATCTGAGGAGAAGCAAATCGTTCCTGGAAGTACGTGTGCACCCACAAATGATGGAGGTGGATCAGTTTGGTGTCATTAGGGGTGCTTTCTAAGGCAGCATCACGCAGTTGCTGAGGATTTGTCAGCTGCACATCTATGATGTGAATCTCCCGTTCCAGCACATCCCAAATGTGCTCTACTGGATTGAGATTTGGTGACTGTGGAGGACATTTGAGTATAGTGAACTCACTGTCATGTTCAAGAAACCAGTTTGAGCTTTGTGACATGGAGCGTTATCATGCTGGAAGAAGATGGTACACTGTGGTCATAAAAGGATGGACAGGGTCAGCAACAATACTCAGGTGGGCTCAATTGGTACTAAGAGGACCAAAGTGTGCCAAGAAAATACCCATTACACCATTACACCACCAGCAGCCTGAACCTCTGATACAAGGCATGATGGATCCCTGCTTTCATGTTGTTTACACCAAACTCTGACCCTACAATCTGAATGTTGCAGCAGAAATGGAGACTCATCAGACCAGGCAACGTTTATCCAATCTTCTTCTTCAGTTTTGGTGACCCGTGTGAATTGTAGCCTCAGTTTGCTGTTCTTATCTGACAGGAGTGTCGCCGTTGTGTCTTCTGCTGCTGGAGCTCATCTGCTTCAAGGTTGGACGTGTTGTGTGTTCAGAGATGCTCTTCTGCAGACCTTGGCTGTAATGAGTGCTTTTTTGAGTTATTGTTGCCTTTCTATCAGCTGAACCAGTCTGGCCATTCTCCTCTGACCTCTGGCATCAACGAGGCATTTTCACTCACTGGATATTTTGTCTTTTCCTGACCATTCTCTGTGAACCCTAGAAACCCAAACCCAACCTCCCAGAACACACTAGCAACTACATAACAATATCCTGGAAACCATCCAGAACACCCAAGCAACGTTTTGCACAAGCAGGTAAATTTTCTTCAGTAATTGCTAGTTTATTGCTGTTGTCAAGAAACATCCTGAAGGCACACAGCGGATAAAGCTGTCATCAGGTTTTATTAAATTGGCCCAATTCTGTCCTGAATCCCAATAGCTCGCATCTCACTAACCACAACATCCTCTCAAAAACCCTTCAGACATCCTAATGCTGCTTGCAAGCACATGGGAAACTTGTTTTGGACCCAGCAAGCCGATATGATTTGACGACAACAATCTAATACATTTTCAGACTGACATTTCTGGACTGGTTTGGCAGATTTATATCAGAGGGAGAAAGAGGCCAAGAAAGAAACGTGGGTGTTTGCAATCATAAAGTATCTGTGCTGAAGACGTTACAGAAACCTACACTAATTAGACTCGGGTACTGCAAGACATTCAGAGCTTTAAATGACATCTGCGTGTTACACAACTGTGCCAAACACTTTTTGTTCTGCTGTTCTAATGATGAGAGTGAATCATATCATATATAACCTTGAAATGGAAAAGGTTCAATTCATTCGCTCTGTTTAAACTGGAGACTCTTGATTAGTCACTCTATGGAGAGCAATGAGAAATAGAGCTGGAAACACATATACACTGTGTTATCTACGCAAGCAGGTCATGCATACACACGAGAGACATTTTTGAGAACATTAAAGTTAATGCATAATATGCCTACAGACATCTACAGGCTGCATTTAAGGGTAAATCCAGCTAAAACCAGTTTCTAGCTGTAAAGATAAATATATAATATAAATTACACACACAAAGACAGACAGAAAAATAGATAGATAGATAGATAGATGGATAGATAGATAGATGATAGATAGATAGATAGAATGACAGACAGACAGATGATAGACAGATAGATAGAATGACAGACAGACAGACAGATAGATAGATAGATAGGAGATAGATAGATAGATAGATAGATAGATAGATAGATAGGAGATAGATAGATAGGAGATTGATAGATAGATAGATAGATAGAATGACAGACAGACAGATAGACAGATGATAGATAGATAGAGATAGATAGATAGATAGATAGATAGAATGACAGACAGACAGATAGACAGATAGACAGATGATAGACAGACAGACAGACAGACAGATAGATAGATAGATAGATAGATAGATAGAATGACAGACAGATAGACAGATGATAGACAGACAGACAGACAGACAGACAGATAGATAGATAGATAGATAGATAGAATGACAGACAGATAGATAGATAGATAGATAGATAGAATGACAGACAGACAGATAGACAGATGATAGATAGACAGACAGATAGACAGATGATAGATAGATAGATAGATAGATAGACAGATGATAGATAGATAGATAGATAGATAGAATGACAGACAGATAGATAGATAGATAGAATGACAGACAGACAGATAGATATATAGACAGATAGACAGATGATAGATAGATAGATAGATAGAATGACAGACAGATAAATAGATAGATAGATAGATAGACAGAATGACAGACAGACAGACAGACAGACAGACAGACAGATAGATAGATAGATAGACAGACAGATAGACAGATGATAGATAGATAGATAGATAGAATGACAGACAGACAGATAGATAGATAGAATGACAGATAGATAGATAGATAGATAGATAGATAGATAGACAGACAGATAGACAGATGATAGATAGATAGATAGATAGATAGATAGATAGATAGAATGACAGACAGACAGACAGACAGACAGATAGATAGACAGACAGATAGACAGATGATAGATAGATAGATAGATAGATAGATAGATAGATAGAATGACAGATAGATAGATAGATAGATAGATAGATAGAATGACAGATAGATAGATAGATAGATAGATAGATAGAATGACAGATAGATAGATAGATAGATAGATAGATAGATAGATAGATAGATAGAATGACAGATAGATAGATAGATAGATAGAATGACAGACAGATAGATAGATAGATAGATAGATAGATAGATAGATAGATAGATAGATAGATAGAATGACAGACAGACAGATAGATAGACAGACAGATAGACAGATGATAGATAGATAGATAGATAGATAGAATGACAGATAGATAGATAGATAGATAGATAGATAGATAGAATGACAGATAGATAGATAGATAGAATGACAGATAGATAGATAGATAGATAGAATGACAGACAGACAGACAGACAGACAGACAGATAGATAGATAGATAGATAGAATGACAGATAGATAGATAGATAGATAGATAGATAGATAGACAGATGATAGATAGATAGATAGATAGAATGACAGACAGACAGACAGACAGACAGACAGATAGATAGATAGACAGACAGATAGACAGATGATAGATAGATAGATAGATAGATAGATAGATAGATAGATAGATAGAATGACAGACAGATAGATAGATAGATAGATAGATAGATAGATAGATAGATAGATAGACAGATAGACAGAATGACAGACAGACAGACAGACAGACAGACAGACAGATAGATAGATAGATAGACAGACAGATAGACAGATGATAGATAGATAGATAGATAGATAGATAGATAGATAGATAGAATGACAGACACAGATAGATAGATAGATAGATAGATAGATAGAATGACAGACAGACAGACAGACAGATAGATAGATAGATAGATAGATAGATAGACAGACAGATAGATAGACAGACAGATAGACAGATGATAGATAGATAGATAGATAGATAGATAGATAGATAGAATGACAAACAGATAGATAGATAGATAGATAGATAGAATGACAGATAGATAGATAGATAGATAGATAGATAGATAGATAGATAGATAGATAGATAGACAGACAGATGATAGATAGATAGATAGATAGATAGATAGAATGACAGACAGACAGACAGACAGACAGACAGACAGATAGATAGACAGACAGATAGATAGATAGATAGATAGATAGATAGATAGATAGATAGATAGATAGACAGATAGACAGAATGACAGACAGACAGACAGACAGACAGACAGACAGATAGATAGATAGATAGATAGATAGATAGATAGATAGATAGATAGATAGATAGATAGATAGATAGACAGACAGACAGACAGATAGACAGATGATAGATAGATAGATAGATAGATAGATAGACAGACAGATCTTACCAACAAAGCTGAGAACATGTTCACATTGCCTTTACTCAAGAGCTGACTGATTTTACTACAGTATTCACCGTAAGTATCAGTGTCATAGCAGGACTTCCTGTGTAGTGCGTGAAGGGAACCACTACAGCGCAGTGATGTCATATATTATTTAGCCTTTTGGGCTCCTTGTTTATTCACAGTCCTCGTCAACCACCTCATTATTTCACTCTCTACCCATCTTATTTCCGCTCCTATTCAGTTTTAAATGAGTCTCCTACACTCTTGAGCAAACGCACACACGTCTTGGCCTTGGTGGTGAGCAAAGCAGTTGGCTGCTCCATTGCGACAGCGGTAACTATGGCGATAACACCGAGGAGAACTGCAAAACATCTCTCCTACATGCTCGCACCTACATCCACTGCATTTCTTTAAAACATGACAAATTAAGTCCACTCAGTGAATCTCACGAAAACATGTCCAGTGCATATTTCACCCAAAAACTAGAGGAAAGAAAAGAAGAAATGGTCCCACTTTATATTAAGTGGCCTTAACTACTATGTACTTACATCACAAAATAAGTACAATGTACTTATTGGGTTCATATTGAATTGCAAAACACTTTTGCTGCTATTGAGGTGGGATACGGGTAAGGTTAGGGAAAGCTTTGGTGGTATGGGTTGGTTTAAGGGTAGGGTTAAGGTGTAAGGGATGGGTCAACAGTGTAATTATACATGCAATTACAGAAATTAATTACAGATGTAATTACATGCAGGTGTTTTTAAAATATAAGTACAATGTAAACATGTATGAACACAATAAGTGCATTGTATCAAATGATTAATTTAAATGTAAGTACATAGTAGTTAAGGCCACTTAATATAAAGTGGGTCCGAAGAAATTATGTTTTACATAGCCTATTTTTGGGGCGATTATGATTTTTGGGCTTTGTGACTTTTTTTATGACAATTAAGCATTTTCTATTGTAATGTATTCGGACATTTTATGTAACAACAACATTCTCATTGACTCACTTTTTTATTGTATTAGTGTAAAAATGCTGCTAATATAAATGTAAAAACACCAAAGACAGTACAATACAATCATGATGCATAAATATTTTTACAATTTAAATAATGCATCACATGGATAAATGTATGTAAATGCAAATAAATAAATAAATTAACGTGAGCAATTAAAGACATTTGTTTAAGTCATCAGTCCAGAATTAAAAGGAAAAAAGCAGAACGCCTTAAACGTTTTAAGGTTGACATAATTACCTCAGAATTAGTATTCATTACCATCACCTTTACTGTAGGGCTCATTTTTAATTAAAATAGACTTTTCCTCTTTCAAACCCATTAACCATTTGACATATGGAGTGTGTGTTAGTGTATGCTGTCCTCAGTTTAAATCACATTTACACTCATTACAGCAGCTAAAGTCACACATAAAAATGTCAGAATGTTACTGTAATGCATATAAGATATCAAACAAATACTGCAGGATCATTTCTCTTCACAAACGTCACTTTTCTTCATCATTTTTCTTCAACAAGTGAATCAAGTGAAAACAAGATCCACTAATCACAAACAAACACAGATCTTTCATTTGGCTTCATTAGATCAACTGTTTTAGCATTGCAAAGTCTTTCTGAAGTGTTTTATATCTAATGCAGTGGCAAAAAGTGTTTTTTAGTGCCAGTTAAACACTGGGGCTCCTGTGACGCATTAAGAGAATCGCTCTGCTGAAACAGAGGGCCGCTTATGGGCTCTTACAGCCTTAACTAAACATTATTAAAGACCTTCTGCAGCGAGAGAGTGAGGGAGCGACAAAAGAGGAAGAGAGATAGGTGGACGGGACAGTCATTAACCCCTCGGTGAAGAGAATCGGAGCGGGTGAGGACAAAATAGATACACAGGGAGACATTTGAACCCCTTAAAGAAAGAAGCATCAAATCAGTCTTTCTGAACTCTGACACTACGATTCTATCACATCCACAATACCAAATCATTTCTCTCCCTCTCTCTGTGTCATCTATCTTCCCTTGAACTATATTTTTAGACTGTTTCCTCAATAAAATTGAGGGTGCAATGAGGATAACAGGACACTGGATCACTGTAGGATTATTGTGTTCAGTACAACCCATTCAAATGTGTCACAGTCAGTTTTGAAACATGCAAGAATGCAAGAATCAGCATTTGATGCGATTGCAAAATTTTTTTTTTTTTGAAAGAAATGAATATTTTTATTCAGCAACAATGCATTAAATTCATAAAGACATTTATAATGTCACAAAAAATAAAATCTATTTAAAAAAACATGTCTTTTCCTGATGCATCATGTTTCCACAAAAATATGAAGCAGCACAACTGTTTTCAACATTGATAATAACCAGAAATGTTTCTTGAGCAGCAAATCAGAATATTAGAATGATTTCTGAAGCATAATGTGACACTGAAGACTGGAGTACACTGTAAAACATATACATATATATATATATATATATATATACACTTTTTAACCACAAATGCTCGTCTTGCACTGCTCTGCGATGTGCCACGCATTACATAATCATGTTGGAAAGGTCATGCATGACGTAAGTGGAAGTACGATTCAGTGTTTACAAAGCAAACGTGCAAAGACTAAGTCACACGCCCTTTACAAAAAAGGTAAAACAACAATGTTGGACGATTTTGAAGTTGGAGGAGAAAATGAGATATTTTCGCCCTTCCGCAGTACTTTTGCCTATGTCACGCGAGACCTTTCCAACGCGATTACGTAATGCGTGCCGCATCGCAGAGCAGTGCAAGACGTGCATTTGTAGTTAAAAAGTTTTTTTTTTTTATAAAATGACTGATCATTTCTCTAGATAAGACTCTTATTCCTCGTCTGGGATCATGTAGAACTCTTTGAAGCTGCACTGAAACTGACATTTGGACCTTCAACCCATTGAACCCCAGTGAAGTTCACTATATGGAGAAAAATCCTGGAATGTTTTCCTCAAAAACCTTCATTTCTTATTAATAAAGTTACATAAGACGTTGATACAAAGCAATGATGACAGAACAGGATGATGCTAAAAATTCAGCTTTGATCATAGGAATAAATTACATTTTAAAACATATTCAAATAGACAATGGCTATTTAAAATTGTAAAAATATATCAGTTTTTACTGTATTTTTAATCAAAATAAATGCAGCCTTGGTGAGCATCTTCTTTCAAAAACATTAAAAAAAACGTTTGCACATATAACAATTGCAATCCAAACAAACAGCTCCACTAGTTACGAAAGCCTCTCATCAACCCAAAGCATCCAAATCGTAACGTCGCCTGTTGCATTAAAATGCGGCCTAGATTGGTTTTGGAACAGAGCTACAGACCTTCATAAGACACAAGACTGCCGCGTCTACATCACTACATGACAACTGCATTAATCATCAGAGTTCACACTGTAAAACAGTGACTGATCATCCCTGTGTCACTGTACAATCCTCACAGCCACAGCGCCAGGAATCGTGCTGACAAATAGCACAATAACCTCTTATCTCTGAAAGACTCATCCACAGTCCTTCTCTGTCTATCTCTGATATCCTCCAATGTATCACTCTGTTGATAAGCACTGACTGCTGCTTCACAGGGGAAGGTCAAGTGATGAAAAGAGAAACAATCACTAAAATAAAACTAGATTTTTTAATATTTTATAAGGAAAGTCATTCTCACTGGAATGATGCTATGGTGTTGCTACAGTTGCAGTGTGTTCTAACATCGCTATATGGTTTCTAGAGAAATTTTAAATGTATTTTCAAGCATAACAAATGTACATTACATGCACTAATCCAATCTAACTGAGTGAAAATCAAAGTGCAATTATTAGTTTATGTCCAGAGCTGTAGGAGGGGAGCAACACACCTCTGTTGCGTTCCCTCAGTGAAGAGCCGCTATTGTTACCATGACAGTGATGAAGATTTATGCAATGCCGACTGGATAGATGAGATTACAGAGCACTAAAAGTCACACATCAGTGAACACAACCTCATAGCGACAGGTCAGAACACTCTCCTGGAGTCCTTCATGTCACCGGAAGACGCAAATGAAATAAAATGGAGCAAAACAAAATAATAAATAAAATTGTTTTTTTTATAGACGCTAATAGGCCAATACAGTGTTCCAGCTGTACTGAAATGCACAAAGCATGGTCTGTCTTTATTTCTCAAAACAAACAAATAAATATATAAATTATATTATATATTGTATAAATATTAGTGCTGTCAAATCGATTATTCGCATCTAATTTAAAAGTTTGTAAATATATGTGTGTGTATCTATGTATGTATATATATTAGTCCTGTCAAACGATTAATCATGATTAATCACATCCAAAATAAAATATAAATACACATGCATGTATATATTTAGGAAATATTTACACACACACATATACACACACACAAACATATATATATATATATATATATATATATATATATATATATATATATATATATATATATATATATATATATATATACACACTGTATATGTATCGATTTGACAGCACCAATCTACGGAGCTTGACATGCAGGAAAAAAACATGGACATGACATGACATGACACGGACATGACATGCAGGAAAAAAAAAAATAGACTAAATCGTGCGCACGATTTACTAATTCATTCCCTCAATTTACTAAAACATGCACACGATTTAGTACATTGAGAGAACGAATTAGTAAATCATGCGCACAATTTAATTGTTTTACTTGCATGTCATGTACGGGGCTCCGTACTAATAAATATTATAAAATTACATATAGCATTAAATATACACACACTAACTATCAAACGTTTTGAATAATTAAGATTTTTAAAATGTTTTTAAAAGAAGTCTCTTCTGCTCACCAAGGCTGCATTTATTTGATAAAAAAATACAATAAAAACAGTAATATTGTGAAATATTTTTACAATGTAAAATAACCATTTTCTATGTGAATATATTGCAAAATGTAATTTATTCCTGTGATCAAAGCTGAATTTTCAGCATCATTACTCCAGTCTTCAGTGTCACAAGATCCTTCAGAAATCATTCTAATTTGCAGATAAGAGACTTCTTTCATAAACATTCCATATGTATTCCTTTAATCAGCATGCACACCCTGCTAAGTAAACTCTTTGTCCATCAAGCCTGGAACAAACTCTCCAGCAAATAATTAACAGAGCGGCATCTCATGAATATGCTCGAGCGGATGACGCAGAATGCATCTGGAGGACGGATGCCTTTCATCTTAGTGTAGTGGGACAGCGAGATGCTCGCCTAAATCTCCTGATAATCCGCCTCAGCTTGTAATGAAAGGGATAAATCAGGACCCTGGACAGCGCTAGGCAGAGCTGACTGATAGTGCTGCTGCCTGGCTGGATTCAGCACCACGGACAGCGGCACATCCAGAGACCTGGATCTGATTCTGGCTTTGGGTTTATAGGGCATTTTATGGACCTAAAAGGTACAAATCTGAGGAAACAAAAGCAGGTACACTGAATGTAGACTAAACAATAATCCAGTGCTACAGAGGACAAAAACAGTGTAGGGAAATGGCATTAAACACAGTTCCCTGATCTGATTTGTGCCACATAACTGTGTGTGATATATGTGTTGTGTGAAGAACTGCCTCCTGATGAGATCAAAGAGTCTAAACACACACCAACAGCTGCTGACGCCTGTTAAACACACTGATCAGATTGTCACGTCTCATTAAAAGGTGCATAACTGAGTGAAATCCAAATGTAATTGAATGACATTTCATAGTCTAAGGAAGGGAGCAGAAAATATCTGATTGTCATGGGCAAAGAAACACAACGCTATTGATACAGTGATGGAGACTTATGAAATGTCGACCTGATAGATGAGATTGTACAGCACTAAAAGTCACGGCACTCTTCTGCTTGAGCCCTTCATAGTGATATGAAATTTCAATTGCATAAAATATTAAAATAAATAAAATGAAAATGAAAATAAAATAAAAATGAAAAATAATAAAATAAAATAAAAAATACTGAACTCTCCTACTCAAATTCTTTAAAGTGATGAGGATAAAATAACAATGATATATTAAAAAAATAAAACAAAATTATTAACAATAATACTTTCATAGCAATATTAAAATAAAAATAAAATAAAATGAAAATAAATAATAAAAATTAAAATAAAAAGTAATAAAATAAAATTAAAAAAAAGAACTCACTACTTGACTTCTTTAAAGTGACGAGGATAAAATAATAATATAATAAAACAATATTATTAATAAAAATAATAATTTTTATAATAATATTAAAATAAAAATTCAAAAAAAAAAAAAAAAGTCACTCTCCTACAAGCGACAAGGATAAAATAATAATAATATATTTATAAAATTATATCAATACAAATATATAATATTAATATAAAGATAATAAATAAATGTTCAATAAAAATCAATTAAAAAAAAAAGGACCCACAGCACTGAATGCTACCTTACAGAATCCGGTTGAGACAGTGAGACAGGCTAAAATATTACGACGGCATCTACGTCTCTACCAGAGGAGATGCTGGTGTATGACGGTAGAGAGGTTCCCCTGCACACTTGCAAACAAACAGAGGCACACAGAACGGGTCGCTACATGTACAAACACAACTAAAACAGCCTATTACTATTCCACTCACAGCAGCCATGCAGTAAGACAGGAGTGGACCTGTCGTGGGCAGCAACAGCAGAACCCGCGGCTCGAACCCTCCCTCCATCCGCGCTGACCATTCCCGTGGCAGCGTGAGTGGGTGTGTGTGAACGCGAGAGATTCCTCCACTCACCCTGGCTGTTGGCGGCCCCCTCTGCCTCCTCGCATTCGATCAGGTTGTTGACCATCCTGCCTCTCCAAATGCCCCTCTCTCCCCCAAAACTCTCCTCCGTTCAGGGGAGAAAAGCAGAAGAACGTCCAAGCGAGGAGATGCACGAGAAAAAGATGGACTGATTTGCCCACCTGCTTTCCCCTGCCGAGAGCTGAGAGGAAATTACCGGCCAACGGATCGAGAGATGCGCGTTTTTTCTCCTCTGATTCTCTTCTTCTCGCGCTCTCCTCTCCTCTCCTCTCTTGGCTGTAGCGTGACTCCCTCTCTCTCTCTCTCTCTCTCTCTCTCTCTCTCGTAGGAGGAGAATACGACAGCTCAGAGCGGCTGGAGTTTACTGGATGATGGAACACGCTCTCTCTCTCTCTCTCTCTCTTCCTCTCACTCGCTCGCTCGTGCACATGGGAATCTGTGCACACATGCTCTCCTGTATATGCTCAGTGTAGTGGCCGACACAATATTAACACAAAATTCAGTTAAAAAAAAAAAATTTAATTCTGTCAAATGATTAATCGTGATTAATCGCATCCAAAATAACTTTTTGTTTAAATAATATATGTGTGTGTACTGTGTATATTTATGTATATATACACACACACATGCATACAGCTCTGGAAAATATTAAGAGACCACTCCAAGTTCAGAAATCAATGTTAAGTGGTCTCTTAATTTTTTCCAGAGCTGTATATATACATACATATATATGTATATATACATATATATATATATATATATATATATATATATATATATATATATATATATATATATATATATATATATATATATATATATAAGAAAAATTTACATGCACATATATAAATATAAATATTTTATAAGGCTTTATTACGGCTCTGTGGAATACTTGATTCTGATTGGTCAATCGCGCCATCCAGCGGTACGTTATTCCCGATAACAACCGCTGAAAACAGATAACACAGGCTCATCCGGGTTACTAAAGTCATCAGCACTATACACTTACTAGGAACGTTTTTTCTTCGTCTAAATTTTGCGTTTGGTAAGCTAATAAAATATTAAAACTCAATCAAATCAATATTTTGTGTACATTTATATAATTATGTCATCTAGTATCACAGACTCGCTCTCTCGTTTCTTACAAAAGCAGCCTCTGCCATTGTGCGACTATTGTTTTGTACACTGTTGGATTATAAGATAAGGGGTGCTGATCACCCTGTCAGGGTTTATCAACCGGATGGATGTACAGTGTCCTCCACAAATATTGGCACCCTTAGTAAATATGAGCAAAGGCGGCTGTGAAAATAAATCTGCATTGTTTATCTTTTTGATCTTTCATTCAAAAAAAAAAAAAAAAAAATCACAAAATTCTAACCTTTCATTGAAGGAAAACAATTGAAAATGGGTGGAAAATCTCATTATGAAATAAATGTTTTTCTCTAGTTCATGTTGGCCACAATTATTGGCACCCAATTATTGCAATGTCCTTTTGCCAAGATAACAGCTCTGAGTCTTCTTATATAATGCCGGATGAGTTTGGAGAACACCTGAGGAGAGATCAGAGACCATTCCTTCATACAGAATCTCTCCAGATCCTTCAGATTCCAGCTCCATGCTGGTGCTTCTTCTCTTCAGTTCACTCCACTCATTTTCTTTAGGGTTCAGGTCATGGGACTGAGATGGTCATGGCAGAAGCTTCATTTCGTGCTCAGTGACACATTTTTGTGTTGGTTTTGATGTTTGTTTTGGATCATTGTCCTGATGGACGATCCAACCACTGCTCATTATTGGATTTCTAGCAGAAGTGGTCAGGTTTTGATTTTTTATCTGTTGGTATTTGATAGAATCCATGATGCCATGTATCTAAACAAGATGTCCAGGACCTCCAGCAGAAAAATAGGCCCACAGCATTAAAGATCCAGCAGTATATTTAACCGTGGGCATGGGGTACTTTTTATCCATGTGTGCACCAAACCCATCTGGTGGGTTTGCTGCCAAAAAGCTCTTTTTTTAGTTTCATCTTACCACAGAAGCCGGTCCCATTTGTAGGTGCTGTTTGGTAATTTTTTTAGGCTTTCTGAGATTCAAGACTCAACTAATTTCTGCAATTCTCCAGCTGTGATCCTTGGAGAGTCTTTGGCCACTCAAACGGTCCTCCTCACCGCACATTAGGACGATTTAGACACACATCCTCTTCCAGGAAGATTTGTAACATCTTTAGTTGATTGAAACTTCTTAATTATTTCCCTGATGGTGGAAATGGGGATTTTCAATGCGTTAGCTTTTTTCTTATACCCATTTTCTATTTTGTGAAGCTCAAAAATCTTTTGCTGCACATCAGAACTATATTATTTGTTTTTTCTCATTGTGATGAATGATTACGGGAATTTGGCCTTTGTGTTTCCTCATGTTTATATTCCTGTGGAACAGGAAGTCATGGCTGCACAATTTCATGCTCCTAGTCACCCTGGTATGCTAAAAAATGCAAATATGAATGGGAATATACTTCAGAGATATTTTACTCAGAAGAATTTCTAGGGGTGCCAATAATTGTGGTCAACATGTATTGGAGAAAAACATTTATTTCATAATGAGCTTTTTCCTCCATTTTCAATTCTTTTCCTTCAATGAAAGGTTAGACTTTTGTGAATTTTTTGAATGAAAGATCAAAAACATAAACAATGCAGATTTATTTTCACAGCCGCCTTTGCTCATATTTACTAAGGGTGCCAATATTTGTGGAGGGCACTGTACATTATCCCTTACATAATAAATATACATAGTACACACACATATATTATGTAAACACAAAGTTTTATTTTGGATGTGATTAATCACGATTATTTGTTTGACAGCACTAGAATTAACAGATAAAAAAATAAATAAATTAAATAATTAAAAAATGTATACCAATTAATAATTATTAAAATGAAAAAGTGTATTTTTTTAAGTTCTATTTTTGGCAGGCATTCTCAAAATCTGTACCCATAGCCAAATAAAATAAATTTAGTGCCCTATGATTTCCACAACACGGAAAATGAGGATGGAATCACGGAATCCAGTCATAAATCCAGTCTAGTGATGGCCGACTTCAAAACACTGCACTGTAAAACCGAACAGTGAAATTAATTAAATTAAATGAGTTTGTTTCACTCAAATAATAATGAAAGTTCATTGTACTTAATAGAAAAAGTTGCATGAACTCAAAATTTCATTGTAGTAAGCTGAACTTAATATGATTGAGTTGAGCTGCAGCAGATTTCTAATTCCCAGCATGCTTTGCGTCAGACCATATAAATAACTGTTGAAATTAAGTGTTATTTTGTGTGTTTTTGCACAAGATTAACATATGGAGATATAAGTTAATGTTTAATGTTGTGTTATGTTGGGATTCAGGGGGGTTCTGTTACGTTAGTTTTGTAGGGTTACCATTGTGGTGAAGAGTAGAGCCTGTGGTTAGGTTGAGGATGAGCTGCAAAACATTTAAGACCACATATGTTGTTTGATTACATATATGCAAGTATGTAATGACAGTCTCTGATAGTTATAATAGCATGTGTTATTTGCTATGTAACATTTAACCAAGATCTGAATGTGATGTTTATGTAAATTAACTGTATGTAATGAACATTATGATGAGTTGGGAAAGGGATGCTGGTGACGGGATTGTTAGTGAGAGACACCTGTGCACCACACTGGCCTTGATCCGCTTCCATGGCTCTCAGCCCCGCCCCACTTGTCACAAAAATTTTAAGTTCTACCAACTTTAAAAAATGAGTTAGTTTACTTAAATGTTTTGAGGTAATAAGTTTCCTCAAATGTTTTGAGTATTCTGAACTTGTTGGGTTTTACAGTGTGCTTCATGAAGCTTCGAAGCTTTACAAATCTTTTGCTGCGAATCAGTGGTTCGGCGCGCATATCAAACTGCCAAAGTCACGCCCCCCCCCAGTGGTGAACCATTGAAATTTCGAAACGCTTATGATGTAACAAAGCCTCATTTACTGAAATCATGTGACTTTGGCGCTCCAAACCACTGATTCGAAACAAAAGATTCGTAAAGCCCATCACTCGTAATCGCCCATCACTAGATATTGTTGAATAAAGTCGCTATTTTGTGATTTTTGCACAAAAAATCACTTCATAACATTAAGGTTGAACCACTGTAGTCACATGACCTGTTTTAAATATGTCTTTAGTAGCTTTCTGGGCATTTGAAAGTGTTAATTATCTTGCAATCAATGCAGGCCTCACTGAGACATCGTATTTTATCAAAAATATCTTAATTTGTGTTCAGAAGATGAACAGACAGAAATTTCATTTTTGGATGTACTAACCCTTTAACTTGTATTCCTTGAAGGCTTTCAGACAACATAACTGTTGTTTTCATTGATGCTAAAATGCATTTTGAGATTGCCAGAGTGTTGCAATGCGGTTGCTAAGGTGCTCTGAGTAACTAAAGCATGTTGCAATGGGGTTGTTAGGGTGTTTTCAAACTCAAAAGTCAAGTCTCTGTGATATTCTGGCTTGAGTCCCTCCTTCTTTGTAAAACTGTTGGATTTTTCCACCTGATGGACGTTTTAAGTCTGATCACTTAGTAAACACACACACCTCTCCTGAGGAATCATTCATGTATTGGCTGTTTCCTACAGTAGGTTGGTCAAAATCCTCTTTCAGCTGCTCATGTCACCAAATAACTGCATTCTGTGCCTGCAAATTTGTTTTGTAAGACACAATCAATGCGATCAGCGGGCTCACATCATTGGAGGCTCAGAGCAAACAGAGACGCGGAGACAGGAAAGAATGGAGTCGAAAATGGAGATAGAAGGAAAAAAAAGAACGGACACAGATGCAAGCTGGAGTCTTTTATCCAAAAGCTCCATTCAGATTCTCCCAGCTGATGCGTTTGGATCGTCTAGCTAGAGAACAGTTGAGAAGCAAATTCCAGGTAGCCTGCAGTTACACAAAATCTATTAAGTGACCGAATTACGTGGCACGGAAGGACGCTGAGAGAAAGAAAAATGCATTTTGCCACGAGTCACAAAAACAATTCACATGCTTTTGAAAGACATTAATGCGTCTACATGAGAAACGGACGCCCCCGGTGTAGACAGAGGGGATTATTTCCAATTACCACACACACACACACACTATACAGTGCTCATAAATGATTTCTAATATCTACAGGGATCTCACACCATCCACTGGAACGGCACAAAAGCTCAAAGACTCTTATTCTGATTCAAGCTTATACCTCTCATGCATTTGAGTATATGTTGGGTCCCGATGCCACCAAAGTGAGAATGAGATTGAAATTGAAGCAGTAACAAGATCACCTGGTTTGTTAATCTCAGGTGATTTCAGTTAAGTCACCTGTGTAATCGACATTACTCATTTTTTTCAGCAGGTGATGCATTTTCATGATGCCTGTTTATTTTTTATTAGGTTAGTTGGTTAAAGGGGTCCTTGATTATGATTTGACTTTTTTAACTTTAGTTAGTGTGTAATGTTGCTGTTTGAGCATAAACAACATCTGCAAAGTTACAACGTTTAAAGTTCAATGCAAAGGGAGATATTTTCTTTTACTGAAATCGCTTTTTAAGGACTACAACAAACAGCTGGTAGGGACAACAATGAGCTTGTTCCTGGGTTGGTGACATCACAAACCCTAAAATTGACATAAACCCCACCCCCTAAAAACACACAACCAAGGGGATGAGGCCATGTTGGACTGCTTTAGAGAAGAGGAAGAGTTGTCGTAGTAGAGTGTTGTTGTCATGCCGTCATTTTACGCCGGACTGCTTCACAAACGAGGGTCAATTCAACACAAAAGATGAACATGACGGCACATGCTAGTGGATGAGTTGAATCAACTCCACAGCAACTACATAAATTTATCCACTAACCATTCAGAAATGTCCAGTTTCATTCTAAAAGTTGTAACTTCTTCCTGAGTCTCTCCATCAGTGTCGACTCCGGTTTGAACAATGTAAGGCTGAACACTGTTACTGACAATCCTCATTTTGGCTGCGTGAGATTCTCCAGCTTTGTTGTTGTTGAGCTGTTAAAGCTCCGCCCTCTTCTGGAAAGGGGGCCGGGAGCAGCAGCTCATTTGCATTTAAAGGGACACACACAATGTCGTGTTTTTGCTCACACCCAAATAGGGGCAAATTTGACAAGCTATAATAAATGATCTGTGGGGGATTTTGAGCTGAAACTTCACAGACACATTCTGGAGACACCAGAGACTTTTATAAAATACAGTGCTACTCATAAATCAAACTCATAATCACTGAATTGGTGCTGAAAAAAAAAAAAAAAAGTGTTTTGCAATTCTCAAGGTGCCATAACATCATCACCAACATTAATACTTTATACTCAACAATATTATTAATCTGACTGCACTGACAATATCTGATGAGAACTGAACTGAGCTGGAAGATGACATTACTGTTTTCTGCAGAGCTGCTTTATAGCCGAATTGAACTAATTTAATAATTGATGATCTTTACAATGAAACTGAATCAACACTTAACTGACTTCATCTGAACAATGACTCTTAAAGCTGCTTTACAGACAAATTGAACTCTGTTTGCATCATTGAATCATTATTTTCCTGCTTATGCCCGTAAAGCTGTATTGAAACAATCTGTATTGTATAAAGCGCTATAAAAACAAAGGTGACTTGACTTGAATAATACTTACAAACACTAATATTTTGCAACTCATTCATGTAAATCTAGAAACACGTCTAATGAATTAGTTCGAGCACACGCACACAGAAGGACCATCTGATGGAGGTTTGTGGAGCACCCTGTCGTGACACTCTCAAAACGACGTGTGCATCTCCTTCTCAATTCACGCCACCGTACAAGACAAGCCACTCAGGCCGACTCAGCTGGAATGGGGCTATTTTTGGGATAAGAGCTGTCAGGAAGACTCTGTCGCGGGGAGGAGAGCTCACATCTGAAATGGTCTGTGACCTGTAAGCACTCAATTACAAAAGCTGTCAGCGCTCGGCTCTTCTGAACGCACCTCTATGATACACGCAGCGCACAAACCAAGTGGACGCCTCGACAGGGATGGAGAAGAAACATGCACTATACACAGAAACCACATCTCGTGACATATGGCATGTTTATACTTGATTTTTACATATCAGATTGTTTTGATCAAGTCTGGAGCACAAATTTTGCAATAGCAGTAGTGGTTATTTCACATTATATGATAATTATACACATTATACACTTAAAAATGAACCAATGATAACTTGCCAATCTATAGCACACTTAAAAGTCAATTTGCTGCCAGTTCAACTTTTGTTTTGTGGTGGTCAAAAACAGTGCCAACAAAGGCAAAGAACCGTTATATAAATAATATAAATGTGTGCATATTAATTAATTAATTAATTAATTAATATGAATTATAAATACATAAACATACAATTATAAATAAATATAATTTATATTTATGTAATATAAAATTATTTAATATAATGCACAATTGAATGCATTCTAAATTTTAAATTATAAATACTTATATTTATAATTATTTCTAAATCAATAAAATGAATGAATTTATTAATCAGTATATATACTATTATATATATAACTGATTATTGTATTATACTGATTTACATATAATTTATATTTATTTATGTAATATAAAATGATTTAATATAATATTTAATTGAATTTATTATACATTTAATTACATTAAATATAAATACTTATTTTTATAATTATTTATAAATCTATATAATCAATATAATAATCAGTTTATATACACACATACATACATACATACATTCATACACATATTTTATATATACAGTATCTTAGAAGTGAGAACACCCCTCACATTTTTGTAAATATTTTATTGTATCTTTTCATGTGACAACACTGAAGAAATGACACTTTGCTACAATGTAAAGTAGTGAGTGTACAGCTTGTATAACAGTGTAAATTCAAAATAACCTCAAAATAACTCAACACGCAGCCATTAATGTCTAAATGTCCAAATTGGGCCCAAAGTGTCAATATTTTGTGTGGCCACCATTATTTTCCAGCACTGCCTTAACCCTCATGGGCATGGAGTTCACCAGAGCTTCACAGGTTGCCACAGGAGTCCTCTTCCACTCCTCCATAACGACATCACAGAGCTGGAGGATGTTAGAGACCATGGTGTGGCCTGCTCTGAGTGGAACCTGTTCTGTTAAACCGCTGTATGGTCTTGGCCACCGTGCTGCAGCTCAGTTTCAGGGTCTTGGCAATCTTCTTATATCTTTATATAGAGCAACAATTCTTTTTTTTTTTCAGATCCTCAGAGGGTTCTTTGCCATGAGGTGCCATGTTGAACTTCCAGTGACCAGTATGAGAGACTGAGAGCGAAAACCAAATTTAACACACCTTGAGACCTTGTAACACTAATGAGTCACACACACACTCACATACACACACACACACATATATATATATATATACATACATATATATATATATATATATATATATATATATATATATATATATATATATATATATATATATATATATATATATATGGTGAACTTCATGCCCAAGAGGGTTAAGGCAGTGCTGGAAAAAAAAATATATATATATATATATATATATATATATATATATATATATATATATATATATATATATATTAGGGCTGTCAATCGATTAAAAATTTTAATCTAATTAATTACATACTCTGTGATTAATTAATCTAAATTAATCGCATACATAATTTTTGCTGTGAAAGTATTAAATATTTTCAAAAATGGGTCAAAAATGGTCTTCGGTGGTGACAGACATGGTCATCCACACAAACAGTAAAAAGTGCCCTACCCACGTGATCTGCGAGCCTGATACTGACAATAAAGTACCCGTCACTCTCACTGTAATTCTTTCTTGCCCTCTTTGCAAAAAAAAAAAAAAAAAAAAAAAAAAAAAGTGATTTTATAGCTTTGTAAGAGAAGATGCTTTTTTGCTAAACCTGAAAAGTATTAAAAAGTAGCATTTAGAAGTTATATTAACTAATAATATAATTTTCTACCATATGCAATTGAATGCACCTAGCTAACAACAACTTGCTTTGTTCTGGTTTCACTTCACTCCAGTCTAAACTAACGTCTCGGTTACGTATGTAACCCTCGTTCCCTGAAGGAGGGAACGGAGACGTACGTCAGAAGTGACCGACGAATTGGGATATCGCTTAGAGAGCCCTATCATCTTCGTGTAAACTAAAACAAGCCAATGGAATTGGCGTGCGATATTTGCATAATGCGCACCGCCCCCGACAGGTGTATATAAATAGGAAGCGGATGCAATCGCACTCTGTTTTTCGCTGAGGAGACAACTGGTGTCCGCACTACAGCGAGGGTACAGAAACTGTGGCGACGGGACGTACGTCTCCGTTCCCTCCTTCAGGGAACGAGGGTTACATACGTAACCGAGACGTTCCCTTTCAGTCGGTCACGTTCGACGTACGTCAGAAGTGACCGACGAATTGGGATCCCAACTAAAACGCCACAGTTACGAAACCCCTTCCAGTGCCCAGCGCAAGCTCAGCCGCCCATAGCACCGGCTGACGGTGAAGGGGGCGAGCTTACACCGAGAGAGTCTACTGCTGTCTAACCAATACCCACTAAGTAAACTAGACTACACTGGGGAAGCGAACCCGTGAGGGACGCTGCGGAGACCACTACCTACCCAATGGGGGAGGAGTTTACGTGGGAATACACATATGGACTGGCCCGGGGGGCAGTACGCATATGGAGTCCCTGGGATGGCTCCACCTGGTTAGGGGGAGACTCATCTGACAGGTGACAGCAGAGCTGGCTCTGCTAAGGGAAAGACACGGACTCGGCCCGTAGGGAGTTTTAAACCGTGGAAAATACACATATGGGACCGCTCACGTAGAGGGGTCACGACATATGGGCCCCAGCCAACAGACAGCGTCAGCGACGGATGTAGGCCTGGCATCAGACACTCCGCAATGTCCGAGCCGAAGGGGGAGGCGGAGGAGCTCGACAGGGTTCGCCAAGCGGGGAACACGACTGGAGAGAAGTATGCACGTATCCGGCCAGTGGCGGGAATGGCATTGCAAGCCGACACTTAGAGTGGGTACAACACGTCTACCGACTAGTGGATGCGAGTACACGTGAAGATACCGGCTCTACACGTAGGCTATAAAACCTAGCGAACGTGTTGGGTGTCGCCCAGCCCGCAGCTCTACAAATATCTGTCAGCGAGGCGCCATGAGCCAGCGCCCAGGAAGAGGCCACCCCTCTGGTGGAGTGGGCTCTCAACCCGAGCGGGCAAGGCACGCCCTGGGATTCATACGCCAAGGCGATGGCATCCACTATCCAGTGGGCCATCCTCTGCTTGGAGACAGCCTTTCCCTTCTGCTGGCCTCCGTAACAGATGAAGAGCTGATCTGAGGTCCTGAAGCTTCGCGTTCTATCCACGTAAACGCGCAGAGCGCGGACGGGACAGAGCAAAGCTAGGGCTGGGTCTGCCTCCTCCGAGGGCAGCGCTTGCAGGTTCACTACCTGATCTCTGAAGGGAGTGGTAGGAACCTTGGGCACGTAACCAGGCCGGGGTCTCAGAGTAACGTGAGAATCACCGGGCCCGAATTCTAGGCACGTTTCGTCGACCGAAAATGCATGCAG
Source organism: Megalobrama amblycephala (assembly GCF_018812025.1). Taxonomy (NCBI): domain Eukaryota; kingdom Metazoa; phylum Chordata; class Actinopteri; order Cypriniformes; family Xenocyprididae; genus Megalobrama; species Megalobrama amblycephala. The sequence goes on from NC_063051.1 coordinate 825,075, forward strand.
ATCCCCTACCCTCTTCAGGGAAGCCAATGCAACCAGAAGAACCGTCTTAAGAGACATTAGTTTCAGATCGACTGATTGCAAAGGCTCAAAGGGATGACCCTGGAGAGCTGTGAGAACCAGGGTCAAATCCCAAGAGGGTACGGAGGAAGGGCGAGGAGGATTGAGTCTCCTGGCCCCCCTCAGGAATCTGACGATCAGATCGTGTCTCCCCAGGGACTTACCCTCAACTGCATGGTGATGTGCGGCAATAGCGGCAACATACACCTTCAGGGTGGAGGGAGACAGCCTTCGCTCCAACCCATCTTGCAGAAAGGAAAGCACGGATCCGACCGAACATGATCGGGGGTCCTCTCGGCGAGAGGCGCACCATTCGACGAACAGGTTCCACTTCAACGCATAGAGACTCCTAGTGGAAGGAGCTCTAGCGGAAGTGATGGTGTCTACGACCGCTTGCGGGAGATCACTCAGAACCTCCGCATCCCGTCCAGGGACCACACGTGGAGGTTCCATAGATCGGGACGCGGGTGCCACAGGGTGCCCCGTCTCTGAGTCAGGGGGTCCTTCCTCAGAGGAATCGGCCAGGGAGATGCTGTCGCGAGGAGAATGAGGTCTGAGAACCAGGTCCGAGTGGGCCAGTACGGAGCCACTAACAGAACCTGCTCCCCGTCCTCCCTGACCTTGCACATGAGTTGTGCAAGAAGGCTCACTGGGGGAGACACATGTTTGCGCAGACCCGGGGGCCAGCTGAGTGCCAGGGCATCCGTGCCGAGCGTGCCGCCGGACAGGGAATAAAACCACTGGCAGAGGGCAGTTTCTGGGGAGGCAAACAGGACTACCTGGGCCTCGCCGAAACGCTGCCAAATCAGCTGGACCGCCTGGGGGTGGAGCCGCCACTCGCCCGCAAGTAGATGCTGCCGTGACAGCTCGTCGGCTGCACGGTAGAGCACACCTGAGACACGAGTGGCCCGAAGGGACCTCAGATCCTTCTGACTCCACAACAAGAGATGGCGGGCGAGTTGCGACATGCGACGGAAGCGTAGACCACCTTGACGGTCGATGTACGCAACGGCCGCAGTGCTGTGTGAGCGGACTAGAACGTGCTTGCCTGACAACAGCTTCTTGAAGCGGGCCAGCGCAAGACGAACCGCTAGCAACTCGAGGCAATTGATATGCCAATGCAGCTGAGGCCCCGTCCAAAGACCTGTCACTGCATGCCCGTTGTACGTGGCCCCCTATCCCGTGGCAGAGGCATCTGTGGAGACCACAGCGTGCCTGGACACTTGTTCCAGGGGTACTCCGGCCCGCAGGAACGAAGGGTCCGACCACCGGACAAGGGTGCGACGGCAGCTCGGTGTCACGGGGACACGGAGCATGCCGCACTGCCACGCCCATCTCGGGACCCGGCCGCGGAGCCAGTGTTGAAGCGGTCTCATATGAAGCAATCCGAGCGGCGTTACCGCGGCTGCAGATGCCATATGCCCCAGGAGCCTCTGAAAATCTTTCAGTGGAGCCGCTGTCCTGCACTTGAGCGAGCTCAGGCAGTTCAACACCGACTGGACGCGCGCCTCTGTGAGACGCGCAGTCCGTGCGACCGAGTCTAGCTCGAGACCGAGACAAGAGATCCTCTACCCGGGGGCGAGTTTGCTCTTGTCCCAGTTGACCTGAAGACCCAACCGGCTGGGAGCTACAACCATGTCGGGTAGGACTTTGTACTGACATGCCCGACCCTCGAACGCAGACCGACCTAGGAAGGGTCTGTGTCGAGGCAGAATCGAGGCATGAAAGCATGCGTCCTTCAGGTCCATTGCTGCAAACCAATCCTGGGGACGGTCCAGGATTGGCCGTAGCCCACCGCCCTTTCTCGGTACAATGAAGCAGGGGCTGTAGAACCCCGACTTCATATCGGCTGGAGGGACCGGCTCGATTGTATCCTTCGCCAGGAGGACAGCAATCTCCGCCCGGAGAACAGGTGCATTGTCCAACGACACCTGAGTGAAGTGGACAGCCCTGAAGACCGGGGGACGCCGGGCGAACTAAATCGCATAGCCGAGTCTGATAGTACGAATGAGCCAACTGGACAGGCTGGGGAGCGTGAATCCACGCTTCCAGACACTGAGCCAGCGGGACCAAAGGCACCACAGACGCACCGGGGGTGGGGCAGCAAGGCAGAGAGGGACCCGACCCGGACGGCTTGGGGGCGGCCCGGAGTGGGGTCGGACTCTGCGAGGCAGCAGTGTGCATGGGAGACAGCGCACGAGGCACGGTCTGCACCAACACACTGCCACCTGCTGGCGAATGGGGAGGGAGCTGTCAGCGGCGAGGCGGAGCCTAGCACACTGGCAGACACCCCTTGTTGTGACCTGGAGTTTGAGGAAACTGCTCTTTTTGTGAAAAAGTGGGTACCGCTGGACTCCGGAGAGCCAGCGGCGGTGGACAGACAAACACAAATTCCCCCCGGCCCTCCTCCGGGGGTGGGAGAGATGGTGGAAAACTCTCCCGAAGAGCAAGATCCTTCCCCTCCAGGTTGCCCGTCTCAGTGCCGTGTCTTGCTCTTACGTTTACCACCGGGCTTAGCGGAGACGGGCTGGGCACCACGCCCGCGACCGGCACCCTGCTGTCTGGCTGGTGTAGGCTGCTGCTTTGCCGTCTTAGCAGGGGCGGAGGACGATGCAGGCGGGCGCCCTCGGCGACGAGCGGGCTGAGGCTGAGCCACGGGCGGCTGGGTGGAGGCAGCAGCGGACCGCCGTGGCATGACGTGACTGATAGCCTCAGCCTGCTTCTGTGCAGCGGAGAACTGTTGGGCGAAGCTCTCCACCGCGTCGCCGAATAGGCCGACCGGGGACACGGGGGAGTTCAGGAACCGCTGCTTGTCGGCATCCCGCATGTCCGCGAGGGTCAGCCAGAGGTGGCGCTGCTGGACTACCAAGGTAGACATCGCGTGACCAACAGCGCGTGCTGTCACCTTCGTTGCCCGGAGGGCAAGGTCAGTGGCAGCGCGCAGCTCCCCCAGCAGCTGTTGGTCAGGACCTTCCTGGGGCATCTCCGACAGCGCCTTTGCTTGGTGAACCTGCAAGAGGGCCATCGCGTGCAGGGCGGAGGCAGCCTGCCCACAGGAACTGTAAGCTTTCTCAGTCAGACCGGCTGAGAACTTACAGGCCCGGGACGGGAGACGCGGCTCACCACGCCAGCCGGTGGCTGTTGGACACAACTGCATCGCAACCGAGCGCTCGACTGGCGGGATCCTCGCGTACCCCCTGGCTACCCCGCCGTCCAGGGAGGTGAAGGCGGACGGGGGGCCAGGCCTGGTACGGGCACTATACGGTGTCCGCCAAGACCTGGTCACTCATCATGCACCTCCGGGAAGAAAGGCATTGGGGCGGGACGCTGGGGCTGCCCAGCGCGACCCCCCCCCAAGTACCAATCATCCAGCCGAGATGGGCCGGGACAGGGTGGAGGGTTCCACTCGAGCCCGACGCACAAGGCTGCCCGAGAGAGCACAGCCGAGAGTTCGGGATCCGACTCGGCCACCGCTACCGTCCCGGAGGGCGGCAGCGCGTCCGGATCTTCCTCTCCCGAATTCTCAAACTCGCCTTCCGACGCAGCGACCGACATCTGATCCTCCGCCGGCGCACCGAAGGTAACGGCTGGACAGTCCGAAGAGGGCCCAGCGGAAACCAACGGGCGAAAGATGGGTTGCGGTGCTGGCGAGGGGGCAGGGGCCCGAGGAGCGTTTCCGCTCGGCGGGGGAGCCCTGACCGTTATCCTCAGGCCGCCCTCCCTATACAGCGCCGTACCGTCCTTCCGGTTCCCACCGGAAAAAACGGTCGTACGCGGCATAGGAGAGGGGACTCCCGCTTCCTGAGACTTCAGGAAGGAGAGCCTCGACCTCAGCACCGCGATGGTCATGTTCCCGCAATGGGAACATGAACCATCCACAAAAGCTGCCTCAGCGTGCTGAACGCCCAAACACGAGATGCAGCGATTGTGCCCATCAGCAGGGACCAGGGAACGACCGCACCCAGTAACGCACAGACGAAATGACATACTGTCAGGGTTCGTCTGTAAAGCTCTTTTAGAAGGGGAAGTCAACTCACTCGTGCTGAAGCACCCAGGGAGCGACGCGATGTGTCAGGTACACCACTCCCTGACACACCGAGGAACCGGCCCAAATCGCTCACACACACACTCTTTGTGTTGCCGTGAAAACAGCAGTTTTAGAGCTTATAGCTCAGCTCCTCGGACACTCGCGACCTCGCTGAACGTGCCCTCTTCACCAGCACTGAAGCTCGCTGTAATCCTCTTCTTGAGGCAATGTTTTAATTCAGAAAACAACGAAGAAGGAGTCTTCAAACAGGACACCAGTAAATGGCTCCGAAGCGAAAGACAGAGTGCGATTGCATCCGCTTCCTATTTATATACACCTGTCGGGGGCGGTGCGCATTATGCAAATATCGCACGCCAATTCCATTGGCTTGTTTTAGTTTACACGAAGATGATAGGGCTCTCTAAGCGATATCCCAATTCGTCGGTCACTTCTGACGTACGTCGAACGTGACCGACTGAAAGGGAACTGATTTTATAGGTAGGCCTAATTTACTACACATTGACATTTAAATAACCTGAAAATATTGTGGATTATTAAGGCTAATTTTACTAACCACTCTTGCTTTATGGGGTAAGCACACTTATGTTCTCATTTCAGAGTTGTTCGAGTAAATGATTCATTATAGACCGTGTGGACAGATCAGTTGTTGTCATGATTCATTAAAATGAATCTGTTCAAATGAGTCGTTAGTTCGCGAATTGGACATTAGCGGACGTTGACGCGTTGCGTGCGAATCGCAACTGTTATTAGGATATCACAAAAGATTTGTCAACACAGAAAACACTTCACCACTGGATAGGATTTTCTTTCTGTTTAATGAAATTGTGGTTTATGTCAGCTGCACGTGCAGGGCACCTGTCAGAGAAGATGAGGTGACGTTCTTTTGAGCACTATTCACACCCAGCGGTTATTCAGGAAAAACATTCTCCGAATGCGCCTCGTGAAACATGGATTCGGTCTTACGAACTTTTAGCATTGTGTCAGTTGATTTAGATTATTATGTGTGAGGTAGAGAGAGTGCAAAGACTGCGCTTACTTTCTCGCGCGCACGAGGGAGGAGCTCTGCTCGTTCTGTCCGTCAGCGCAGCAATCATCTCCCTCCTTCATTTTACAGTCGAATGGTGGCTAGAACGGCTCCAGGTTCAAAGGTCAATACGGAGTGGATTAATCTGCGTTATTTTTTTTTTAACGCGTTATTTTTTCTCAGATTAATTAATCGAAATTAACGCGTTATTTTGACAGCCCTAATACATATTATATATATATATATATATATATATATATATATATATATATATATATATATATATATAACTTATAAATTTATATAATCAATAAAGGTGCCAGATCCATTCAACCGGCTGGCAGCCCAGGTCCTCATCAGCTAGGCGGCTAACCAATCAAAACCAATATAAAGTGACATACCCAAAGACATCTGTGACAGAACAAGCTAGAGAAGAGCAGTGCTCCAGGTGAGGATGTCTTCCCCCAGGGCTTAACCATCCGCTGAGGATTGTGGGTCAATAGTGAGGGTTGTTGTACACAAAGCAGGGCAGGATCAGGTGGCGTCGTCACACAGCTGGGTTGGTTGGGCAGCTGAAGCTCAGAGGTGGTACAAACACACACACAGTGACAGAGCAATGACACAGGCCTGTTACATGACGCCGTTTACACACCTGAGTGCCTTGCGGCTTTGACTCACAATCGCCGAATGTGTTTAAGTCAGAATGAAGCTAGCAAGACCTCTCATGTGGGCACATGTGTTCACATATAAGCAGACCCAGGAATTGGGCAGAATTTTCCACACTGATTTGGGAGAACAATCGGTGGAATTCTTGAAACTTTTTTGACGTAAAAACATAGCCAGAAAAATTGACATTTTATATATGCCCCTGCACACCCATCCATTCCAGTCAAAACTACATATCATTGAAAAAAACAATGCAACAACCAGCCTAAATCAGTGCAATGCCAGGAAGCTCATAAACCACAGTGCATCAGTGCATTGGCGCACATGCTGATGAAGAAAAACCTTGCTGATTGAGACAACCTTCGCAGCCAATCTTAATATGCGATAACAATAAACGCTCGGGGTAAGACTATATTGGATTCATTTTTTTCCTGGGTCGAGTTTCTCTAACGTTGATGACTAAGGAGGTCTGCGCTGAATAGCAGCCATATTAGGCTGCGTCCTAATGAACAATGCTGCCTGACAAACACTTGAAATTTCATCTCATGTGAAAATTGAGATCTGAGGAGAAGGGTGACCATTTGTGTACGTGTCGCTGCGAACCGCTCAATGCCCACCTACCCTTGAGCAGCGGCCCTGGGAAATCAAACAAACAAAGAGTGATAAAGCAGCAAACAATCGTCCATCACGGCCCCCGCTATCACATCTGAAGAACGGAGAGCGCGCAGCGTGATCGCTTCTCTCCTAATGACTTTCCTCTTCATTAGATTCATCTGAGCTTCACTCGCTTAGTACTCAAAGTCTGATAATGTTTGTGCCCGGAGCACAAACCCCCTTCATTAACCTTTAAAAGGACTCATTACACAATTGCACACACCCAGAGATACTGGGTTACGGATGCTGAAGGGCGATTGGTTGGAGAGAAGTTCAATGTGAAAATTGCATCAGATTTGTTGATTCGACTCTAATCTTTCATCTAGCTGTCTGCCTGCTTACCTATCAGTGAGTTTAATCGAATGATGGAGATCCATCTGCAGCGCAAATCGTTTCCTCTGAACCGACTGCACAGAAATTGTCCTTCCCTTTCACAAACAAATTTAATCATACCCTCGGGTTGCAGAGGATTGGCAATCCATGCCTGGTAAATGTCGGAATGTCTCATAAAGGCATGTGTAAGTGCTTTGTACGTCGTAAGGACTCCATTTCATTACTTCCACCTCCTACTGAAGAGAGTCCTGCAATTTTAATGCACCCACAGATAATTTATGCCATTAATTCTGCAGTTCCATGAATACATCTTTCTCCAAAGCAACTTGTGAGAATTACTTTACGTTGTAACATGCAAAGAAGCATGACTGTACCTGGAGGCGCTGACAGCAAACACAGCTGCTCCGAGTTCAATTAATCTCTTCCGAGGCAAAGCGGTCCAGAGCGCAGCATCATCAAAAGAGCGCCGGATCCTTTCTTTAGGCCTCAGCCTCTCAAAGAGATCAAAGTCTAGATGAAGTGCTACGACATGACCAACGCTGCTTTGTGTAGGCCTACATGTAAACATGCTTGATCCACAGCAATCAAAATCAAGAAGAATTGAATCTCGATCTCATGACCAACAACAGCCAGCCGTCGGTGCTGGAGAAAAGCTTCTTCCAGGCCTGGTGGAGCAGATAGGAGATGTGTGCTGAGCTGGTGATCTGTTTAAAGGTGAACTTGACAGAACAATTGTGGATTTTTTCTCGCTCTGAAAAACCTTTGGGGCGAGAGTTGATGAGCAGCACTGGGAATCTGGATGCAACAAGAATCCGATACATCCTGGCAGTGCAGGAAAAGAGTGCTGACATCTCAGTGGTTGAATAAAAGTAAGAATTAGATGCACAACCTGGAACAAAACAAGCTGAACAGTTGTTAAGTTTAATGGCAAAGTGTGCAATTAATGTGCACAAAAACAACTCCATCTGCAACTGTTTTTCCGACAGATACAGAGAGTCTCTTTTCAGAAAAGACTATTTATAGTTGACTCAGAACAAAAATAGGATAGGAGAAAGTATTTTAACTGGAAAAAGACACTAAAGCCAACATTAAAAGGCGTCAAAAAGCATTTACGTTCCTAATGTGCATCTCAAATGCTTCTTTTTCAAATCGCTGTCATATTAGTCCACATACAGTTCATTTTATTATTAATTTATATATAAATATAAGTTATTTATAGGTAATATATGTATATTTATAAATATTTTATGTCATATATGTCTTTATAAAGTTATATTTTATATATATATATATATAGCTATTAATAAATATACTTTATAAAGACATATATAATATATGACACTCTTTATATAATATTTATTATACATATATATATATATATAACTTTATAAAGATATATATATATATATATATATATATATATATATATATATATATATATATATAAATAACTTTATAAAGATATATATATATATATATATATATATATATATATATATATAAATAACTTTATAAAGATATATATATATACACACACATATAGATTTATTTATAAATATTTTATGTCATATATATGTCTTTATAAAGCTATATTTTATATATATAGCTATTAATAAATATAACTTTATAAAGACATATATAATATATATTATACATTTATAAATATAAATATATATATATATATATATATATATATATATATATATATATATATATATATATATATATATAAATGTATAATAAAATTATATCAAAAATTATTTTTTATATATATATATATATATATATATATATATATATATATATATAAATAACTTTATAAAGATATATATATATATACATATACACACACACACACACACACACACACACACATATAGATGTATTTATAAATATTTTATGTCATATATATGTCTTTATAAAGCTATATTTTTATATATATAGCTATTAATAAATATAACTTTATAAAGACATATATAATATATATATTATACATTTATATTAAATATAAATAAATATATATTTATAGACATTTTTTATATTTTTTATATTCTTTTTACTTGTGGGTGCAGGACACTATAGTTCATTTATGTAAGTGAGGATAGCCTCATACTTTGTATAGTTATATAATATTTTCAAATAGGGCCAATTTTGATTTCATGACTTTAAGGTTTGTTATTTATCGAGTTAAAAAAACCATAAGAAATTGCTACACTCTTATCTAACCATACAGACAGGCATTAAAATGTCAGTTCTATCTATATCTGTTGATTGTTATTTGTTTCCCTTCGTGTGAGTTTTCTCAGGCTGGAAATAGACAACGACGTGAACTGACCCACTTTTCCCCCCAACAGAAAAGAGGGCAGGGAAAAGAGATACTCTGGGAGGAAAAAGCAGAGGAATCGCAGAAGATCTAATGAACCTGTATTTGCATATGGCATTTGCATGTGGAGCGCTAATAAAGGCCATTTTTGGTCCTGGCGATAGCAGTGTTGAGCTTAGGGGGAATGTGCAGTCATTATAGCCACTCAGATACCCATACAAATGGGGCTCCTGTTCAGACAAGCAGCCTAACCTGTCGGAGGCAGGCATTTTGACCCATCTTACGCTCACACACACACAAATTATACAGCAAATGCATCAAGAAACCCAAAGAGACCAGCTGTAGGGTGTTCGCTTGCATCGGGTTATGACTCTACTCTCGCTCATCCAAACATGTTATTTGCTAATTACACTAAACATCTCTTGAACACTTCTTCTCCAGTCACCCTATGCATTAGGACGCATTGCAATCAGCTATTTGTACAATTACTGTGTTTGGCTATTAAATTGGAGCCCTACCAAGCATTGTGAAACCTTTTCCCCCAAGGTGCCAGAAAGGAGGGCAAATATCTGTGTCTCACAAACGCAGATGTGGATATATAGGGCATGAACGAGCGGCTCACAGTCAGTGTGTAAGTGTAACGGATCAGACGGAAGTGCAAATATTATGACAGTAGAGTAAACCGGTGGATTTTACTGACCAGAAGTCACAGTTTGACTGCAAATAAATTGCACAGCAGTGCGAGAAATTAGTATAGAGTTTAGTGGAGCTTATTGGCAGAAAAAAGGAATATTTTGGGCTAAAGTGTGACGAATTAAGACCTTGTAGTCAATTCACTTTAAAGAATTATACTCCTATTTGAATTATAGCAACAAAAAGTCTTTTAAAACTACAATTATATAAATTGCACAGAAAACACTTTCAAAATCATTTCAAAACTTAAACTAGAAATGTTGCCTTGGCAACTATCTGAAAATAGAAATATTAGACAAAACAAATCATTTCAAAACTTAAATTAGAAATGTTGCCTTGGCAACTATCTGAAAATAGAAATATTAGACAAAAAAAATTCATTTCAAAACTTAAACTAGAAATGTTGCCTTGGCAACTATCTGAAAATAGAAATATTAGACAAAACAAATTTAATTAAAAAAACTTAAACTAGAAATGATGCCTTGGCAACTATTTGAAAATAGAAATATTAGACAAAACAAATTTAATTTAAAAAACTTAAATTAGAAATGTTGCCTTGGCAACTATCTGAAAATAGAAATATTAGAAAAAAAATCATTTCAAAACTTAAACTAGAAATGTTGCCTTGGCAACTATCTGAAAATAGAAATATTAGACAAAACAAATCATTTCAAAACTTAAATTAGAAATGTTGCCTTGGCAACTATCTGAAAATAGAAATATTAGACCAAAAAAAATTCATTTCAAAACTTAAACTAGAAATGTTGCCTTGGCAACTATCTGAAAATAGAAATATTAGACAAAACAAATTTAATTTAAAAAACTTAAACTAGAAATGATGCCTTGGCAACTATTTGAAAATAGAAATATTAGACAAAACAAATTTAATTTAAAAAACAAACTAGAAATGTTGCCTTGGCAACTATCTGAAAATAGAAATATTAGACAAAACAAATCATTTCAAAACTTAAATTAGAAATGTTGCCTTGGCAACTATCTGAAAATAGAAATATTAGAAAAAAAATCATTTCAAAACTTAAACTAGAAATGTTGCCTTGGCAACTATCTGAAAATAGAAATATTAGACAAAAAAATTCATTTCAAAACTTAAACTAGAAATGTTGCCTTGGCAACTATCTGAAAATAGAAATATTAGACAAAACAAATTTAATTTAAAAAACTTAAACTAGAAATGCTGCCTTGGCAACTATCTGAAAATAGAAATATTAGACAAAAAAAATCATTTCAAAACTTAAACTAGAAATGCTGCCTTGGCAACTATCTGAAAATAGAAATATTAGACAAAAAAATCATTTCAAAACTTAAACTAGAAATGTTGCCTTGGCAACTATCTGAAAATAGAAATATTAGACAAAACAAATTTAATTTAAAAAACTTAAACTAGAAATGCTGCCTTGGCAACTATCTGAAAATAGAAATATTAAACAAAAAAATCATTTCAAAACTTAAATTAGAAATGTTGCCTTGGCAACTATCTGAAAATAGAAATATTAGACAAAACAAATTTAATTTAAAAAACTTAAACTAGAAATGCTGCCTTGGCAACTATCTGAAAATAGAAATATTAGACAAAAAAAATCATTTCAAAACTTAAACTAGAAATGCTGCCTTGGCAACTATCTGAAAATAGAAATATTAGACAAAAAAATCATTTCAAAACTTAAACTAGAAATGTTGCCTTGGCAACTATCTGAAAATAGAAATATTAGACAAAACAAATTTAATTTAAAAAACTTAAACTAGAAATGCTGCCTTGGCAACTATCTGAAAATAGAAATATTAAACAAAAAAATCATTTCAAAACTTAAATTAGAAATGTTGCCTTGGCAACTATCTGAAAATAGAAATATTAGACAAAACAAATTTAATTTAAAAAACTTAAACTAGAAATGTTGCCTTGGCAACTATCTGAAAATAGAAATATTAGACAAAACAAATTTAATTTAAAAAACTTAAACTAGAAATGTTGCCTTGGCAACTATCTTAAAATAGAAATATTAAACAAAAAAATCATTTCAAAACTTAAATTAGAAATGTTGCCTTGGCAACTATCTGAAAATAGAAATATTAGACAAAACAAATTTAATTAAAAAAACTTAAACTAGAAATGTTGCCTTGGCAACTATCTGAAAATAGAAATATTAGAAAAAAAATCATTTCAAAACTTAAACTAGAAATGTTGCCTTGGCAACTATCTGAAAATAAAAATATTAGACAAAACAAATTTAATTTAAAAACTTAAACTAGAAATGTTGCCTTGGCAACTATCTGAAAATAGAAATATTAGACAAAACAAATCATTTCAAAACTTAAACTAGAAATGTTGCCTTGGCAACTATCTGAAAATAGAAATATTAGACAAAACAAATTTAATTTAAAAAACAAACTAGAAATGCTGCCTTGGCAACTATCTGAAAATAGAAATATTAGACAAAAAAAAATCATTTCAAAACTTAAACTAGAAATGCTGCCTTGGCAACTATCTGAAAATAGAAATATTAGACAAAAAAAATCATTTCAAAACTTAAACTAGAAATGTTGCCTTGGCAACTATCTGAAAATAGAAATATTAGACAAAACAAATTTAATTTAAAAAACTTAAACTAGAAATGTTGCCTTGGCAACTATCTGAAAATAGAAATATTAGACAAAAAAAATTTCATTTCAAAACTTAAATTAGAAATGTTGCCTTGGCAACTATCTGAAAATAGAAATATTAGACAAAAAAAAATCATTTCAAAACTTAAACTAGAAATGTTGCGTTGACAACTGAAAGAAAATGTTTAAGCTGAAATACTAAAATAAAAAAAATAAAAAAATTAAATAAATGAAAATAGAAATGTTTGTCAAAAACTAATAAATTAAAAAAGAACATAAAATTATTTAAATAAAAACTGAAAATATAAAAAAATAAAAGCTGATTCAAAATATTAATATATACTATAATAGTATAAAAATAATAAGAGTATTTTTTTTTTTTTTTTTGGTGAACTATTCCTTTAGGCTACCAAAATATTATTATATGCAATAATGATGTTTTTTTTTTTTTCGAATTGTGAGTGTAAATGCATTTTGTTAGCATTATTGTTTTTGCAGTTGATTACATTTCCACATAATGTCTGCAACACGTACACTATAAAGTGCTCCCCTTCTGTCTTTGACATATATGTATTCATTTAGCACACAGAGCGCTATAAAAGGGAAACTCATTACCGCTGCCCATTAGATGTAATTCTATGCTACATTGACCTTTCTTATTAACTGCGACATATTGAAGTGGTTTTTAGTGCAGCCGAGTAAAGCGTTTTCACAACCAGTCTAAATGCCCAGCGCTACGACAAAACAACCCATACTATTTCACAAAATACCAGGGAGTTTAACAGCACCAGAGGATTGGAAGGGAGACATTTTAACTCAAAAACAGTGTCGGCTGAAGTTGGCTACACCTGTGAGGTATGACACCCTTCACACGCTTCTGAGATGACGAGTGAAATATATACACAACCACAGTACACAAGTCAGTGACAGATAGCTGAGGAAAACATGCTGAACTGTATGACACTAACTGGACGTTAAATGGGTGCTATTATGTTTTTTATGTTTCTTTCTGTAGTGTGTAATGTTGCTGTTTGAGCATGAAAAAGTCAGCAAAGTCCCTCCAGAGGGAGTTATTCTTGTAATTCCAGTCACTTACAAAAAAATAAAACTGTCTCGCCAGCATGTAAAGCAGCAAACTACAGTTTTACGTCCAAAACAAGTGGCTGTACAATAAACTAAATAAGTGAGCAGAAAGGCACATTGACAATAGGGTCAATTGGTTGAGACATAAATGATTATGTGATTCTGGTACATGGCTTATATTTCATTAGACTTTCCAATCACAGATATCTGTAAAGGTTAAGGCACAAATCAAACTGACCAATAATCCACAACCCCATTGGACAAACACTCATTTAATAAAAACAATGAAAGTATCAAAGGAGTTGCGGTCACACAGAGAAATCAATAAAATGAAGATACCCAGAAAATGCTGAAATAAATTGCCCTGAGGACTATCGAGCGAAACTCGTTTTATTCCATCCTTCAGTTTACTTGATTTTTCATTTTTATCAAGGAGCCTTTAAGTGAGAGAACTTACAGAGACCAAAGTGTAAAGTCAAAAGTGTTTAGTGTCTTAGTTGGTACCTTCGAACCAACAATTTCTGCCATATACTGTGGTGAACGAAAAGACATGAACGACACATATCAACACAAACATCTGCTGCTTACACCAACTATTAAATTACTGTCCAATTCTTATTTTATTGTCACATCTGTGATGGTTTTCATCACATTCTGGCGATTTTGCAATGCAGTGGCATGAATACTGCACAGCTGGGACGGGACAGCAGTTATAGCAATGCTTTCATTGCTCAGAGAGCATTTCAATATAAAACAATTACAAAACTATAATTAGACAGTGACATTTATGCACATTTAACGATATTGTTCATTGCTTCAGGAATTGAGAGCAGATAAATACAGGATAGTGCACTGGCCATAACGTATTAGAGTACACGTCCACATGTCTGAACATGTCAGAAGACCTCACAAAACTGTGTCACGACAAATCAGCTCAATCAAAACCCACTGGGCTCCGTCAGGACAGGACCACTGAGTGAAAATTGACTGTGTAAGACAAGGGATCCTGGGGATTTACAGGATGATGCATTTTGGCAAGAACAGCGACTGTGAACAGCGTCTTTGAGTCCCGAACATGTGAACAAAATGTTTATCAAAAGATCAGAGCTTAATGTAGGGCTTTTAACTAGTTGCTTATTAGCTTGTATATTGGTTGTTTGTTAGTACTTAAGCACATATTAATGCCGTATTCTGCATGACCATATTCTACATCCCTTAATCCTACCCAATATTTGAACTTAACCACTACAACAACTATCTTACTAGCTATTAATTAGTAAATTAAGAGTTTATTGAGGGAAAAGTGATAATTAATGGTGAATATGTGTTCCCAATACTAAAGTATTTTAAAAAAGCATTTAAAAATGCTGATGAGGGGGGTTTACAGCCAAAACACCCCCCAAAGGGCACACCCCCAGGACATTAAAATAAATAAAATAAAATAAAATAAAAAATAAAATAAAATAAAATAAAATAAAAATATAAAATAAAATAAAATATAAAATATAAAATAAAATACAAAATAAAATAAAATACAAAATAAAATAAAATAAAATAAAAAGTGACATTTATTATTATCAATGTTGAAAATAGTTTTTGCTGCTAAATATTTTTGTGGAAACCATCATTCACTACCATTCAAAAGTTTGGGTAAGTATGAAAAAAAAAGAAAATAAATGAATAATTTTATTCAGAAAGGGCACATTAAATTGATCAAAAGTGTCAGTAAAGACATTTATAATGTCACAAAAGATTTCCATTTCAAATAAATGCTGTTCTTTTGTAATTTTCAAAGAAGCAGTATCATGACTTCCACAACATCAAGGAGCAAAATCTGTTTTCATATTAGAATGATTTCTGAATATAAATTAAATTTGAAAACATATTCAAATAGAAAACAGTTCAAACTGTGATAATAATAATAATAATAATAATAATAATAATAATAATAATATTTCACAATATTACTGTTTTTTTTGTTTTTTTACTGTGTTTTTAACCAAACAAATGCAGCCTTGGTGAGGATAAAAGAACAATAAAAAATTAGAAGTATTCCAATCTTTTGACTCATAGTGTGTTTAAGTGTATACAAATACACAAGCATACATACAAGAAACAAGTATCAATACTGACCATTCATCAAAGTCTAACATGTCTATCTGAGAGAAATGTAGTCTGCATGTGCAGAGAGCAGAACGTGCGTTTGTCGATATGAACATCTGCTTGGGTCAAACTGCTGTGCAAAAGAAGGTAAGAACAAACTCTAATTAAAAGCACATTAATCTAAAGTAATTCACCAGCGAGCAGCCAGGCCAAGGTCAGAAGCACTCCTCGTGTTATGATATGTCATGTTGTCCTAAACTGATCTGCTGTATCCCAGTATCCCATGACCCTTCAGTCTTGCCTGACTGCACTGGGTGAACCAATGACCCGCGGGTGCAGCTGGAGGAACAGTTACTAATGAGACACAGGTGACAAATGTGGAGTTAAGTAAGCTTTGCACATTTCAGAGGATTGACTGGGGAGTTACGAACTGATTCAGATTCATTTGGGTCCCTGCATACTGTTGCTTTCCCAAAACTGCACATAGTTTGACAAATATCAATGCAAGAATTACACTGAGTCTATTTAATTGTCTCAACATTAAGATGAATGACTTTTAAAAGAACGCTGGAGGTAAATCAAATTATTAATATTGTACAAAAGCTTAAAAAAAAAGCATGAATTATAAGTTGAATTGTTCTCTTTATGAAAAACAATTCACAGGTTTTCTGATGGCTTGAAATGAAGCAGTAACTGGCCTGCTAAGCATATTTATGTTTTCTTTTGCAGCTTTAATTAGCATGAAATAAATTAGCAGCTGACTAATTTCAAAGGTTCTGGTAACCCAGCAGTGCACAGAGATGATACAAGACTTGTAAATGTATGCCTGCTTTGTTCTTGAACTGTATATCCTCTACGCAGAGCTGATTATCAGTAATGCACTCATAATCAGCTCATATAATAAGGAATCTAATCTTCTTGTGCAAAAAGAGTATGCAGTATGAAAACTTTAAGTGCCGCCATAGTACAAAAAACGAAGCATTCTTGCATTGTGTACGCTGTACTTTGTAATTGTTTGCATACATCCGTATGAATCAGATGGGTGTCCTTTGCTGCTGTGATGCATCTTGCTGCTTTTCCAGTGTTGAGAAATGCATTTTGAGACTGAAGATTGAGATTGAGATCTGGGAAATTTGGAGGTCAAGTCAACACCTCAAACTCGTTGTTGTGCTCCTCAAACCATTCCTGAACCATTTTTGCTTTGTGACAGGAGCATTATCCTGCTGAAAGAGGCCACAGCCACCAGGGAATACCGTTTCCATGAAAGGGTGTACATGATCTGCAACAATGCTTAGGTAGGTGGTACGTGTCAAAGTAACATTCACATGATTCATCAGACCAGGCCACCTTCTTCCATTGCTCCGTGGCCCGTTCTGATGTTCACGTGTCGTGGCGGTGGACAGGGGTCAGCATGGGCAGCTATGCAGCTCCATACGCAACAAACTGTGATGCACTGTGTATTCTGACACCTTTCTATCAGAACCAGCATTAACTTCTTGAGCAATTTGAGCTACAGCAGCTCGTCTGTTGGATTGAACCACAGGGGCCAACCTTTGCTCCCCATGTGCATCAATGTGCCTTGGCCGCCCATGACCCTGTCGCCGGTTCACCACTGTTCCTTCCTTGGAGCACTTTTGATAGATACTGACCACTGCAGACCGGGAACACGCAAAAGAGCTACAGTTTTGGAGATCTAGCCATCTGGTCATCTAGCCTTCACAATTTGGCCCTTGTCAAACTCACTCAAATCATTACGCTTGCCCATTTTTCCTGCTTCTAACACATCAACTTTGAGGTCAAAATGTTCACTTGCTGCCAAATATATCCCACCCACTAACAGGTGCCGTGATGAAGAGATAATCAGTGTTATTCACTTCACCTGTCAGCGCTCATAATGTTGCCTGATCGGTGTATAATATAATATAATATAATATAATATAATATTTACATACTGTTCACTTTCTTGTCACTGTGAAATTAAAAAAAAAAAAAAAAAGTTTAAAAGAAGATTTCTGTCTCCATTACACTTTTAGATAAATATTACCATACAAGCCTTAAAAAAAATAGTTGCAGAGTTCAAAAGGTTCTGCATAACAGGAATGCTCTGACCTTTTAAACTGAAGAACAGGATAGATGGCAAGTGTGAGAGTTGCACAACACAGATTTCACTACCACAGGCCTGGTGAAATCAGGAAGAACAAGAAAAAAATGAGGACAACAACAACAAAAAAAATCTCAAAATCTGAAGGAAAGTGCATACAGGCTGCTAACCCAGTTTTGGGGATGTGATACAAGGTGGGTGATGCTACTCTGGAGATCTCTGCTTCTGAGAGGGTCTGTGTGAGTTTATAAATAGCCGGAGGAAACAACAGATCGCACATCAATGAATAATACTCTGAAAAAGGAATGGCTGGAAGATAGATGCTGGCGCTTTACGCTCGCATGCCAGAGCACCACACCGCTCCACTGCACACAGATCTGCTTCTGAACACACCCACGTTACGAGAATACACCATTATTACATCACCATGACAGCATATATATCTATATTTATATATTATATTATATTATATTATATTATATATTATATTATATATGTATGTATGTGTGTATGTGTGTATTGTATATATATATAAAATATACACACATACACATACATATATAATATATATATATATATATATATATATATATATATATATATATATATATATATATATATATATATATATATATATATATATATATATATATATATATATAACACACACACACACACACACACATGTTCACTTTCATGTCACTGGGTAAATAAAAGTTCATAAAAATAAATATTTTTTTCTTCTTTAGTTTGGACTAGCTTATATGCATGCAGTAATAATGTATTATATTATACTATATTATATATGAAAATAGCATCATGTTCACTTTCTTGTCACTGGGTAAATAAAAGCTCATAAAAATAGATCCAATTTTTTTTTTCTTTAGTTTGGACTAGCTTATATGCATGCAAAAGCAAAAATATACAAATAATAATAATAGTAATTTTAGTAATAATGTCTCAGAAGCATATTCCATACATTAAAGGGTTAGTTCACCCAAAAATGAAAATTATGTCATTAATGACTCACCCTCATGTCGTTCCAAACCCGTAAGACCTTCGGAACACAGTTTAAGATATTTTAGATTTAGTCCGAGAGCTTTCTGTCCCTCCATTGAAAATGTATGTACGGTATACTGTCCATGTCCAGAAAGGTAATAAAAACATCATCAAAGTAGTCCATGTGACATCAGAGGGTCAGTTAGAATTTGTTGAAGTATCAAATACATTTTGGTCCAAAAATAACAAAAACTATGACTTTATTCAGCATTGTATTCTCTTTCCATTGAATTGATTCCATTGAATCCTTTCATCTGTCGGCGTTGGTAATGCACTTTTACGTCGCCTTGGTTGTTTTTGGCGATTAGGACATCCGCGACATGCACACTTACACACCATTTTAAAAAATATAGCAATACCAAAATACAAACAATGTAGAATAGCTTGAATACAGCGTGCGTCTCCCTCAGACTGTAAACGAAGCTCGGGCGCACCGGATAACACGTCAGCAGCGTCACTGTGGAGTCGTGAACCACACTCCGGAGCAGAAGGGGGCAGTAATGCACCAATCGCCGTAAAACAGGAAAGAAGAAGCAGCGTGAACGCGGATTGACAACAGACCCGGAAGAGAATACAATGCTGAATAAAGTGGTAGTTTTTGTTATTTTTGGACCAAAATGTATTTTCGATGCTTCAACAAACTCTAACTAACCCACTGATGTCACATGGACTACTTTGATGATGTTTTATTACCTTTCTGGACATGGACAGTATACCGTACATACATTTTCAATGGAGGGACAGAAAGCTCTCGGACTAAATCTAAAATATCTTAAACTGTGTTCTGAAGATGAACGGAAGTCTTACGGGTGTGGAACGACATGAGGATGAGTCATTAATGACATAATTTTCATTTTTGGGTGAACTAACCCTTTAATGTGTAAAACTTTGGTTGCACCAAATAGTATTTGCACTGGGGGAAAAAAATAAATAAAATTCTTCACTGTAAGGGTGAATGCCTGGTGTTTAGTGCCTAAATGTTGCCCGGCTATCAGTCTCTGGCCTCTGAGGGCATGTGTGTGTGTGTGTGTGTGTGTGAAATGTAGCTGAGGGTACGGTTTACACAAGCGCTCGCACAGCTTATGTCTCAGAAAGCACTCGCGCCTTGTGGGCTCGCTGATAAGAGGCCGCCATCAGCTCCGCTTTGTGATAGAAAACACGCAGCCGGAGTCACTGGCCCCAGAGAAGACGAGTAAGGCTAAAGAAAAGTCTATTACGCTCAATAAACCTCTCTTAGACGCCTCCCATTCAAAAGCTAAGAGACAGAAAAAAAGAAAAAGCAATAAAAATATGGGATATTGTCCTGCTAGCAAATTGATTTTTCTCTCTGCAAAATAAGAAGCTGATGTGATGGTAGTGACTCTTTCTGTTGTAGATGATATTTATATATATAAATATACACATTACATACATATACACATATACATATACATCAATGTGCAATGCAATAAAATAAACACTTGAGGCATCAGTTGTGACCTATATAATGAATATAATAAATATCCTAAAACAAAACACAATAAAATAAAATAATATCAAATAAAATAAAAGGTGCATAAAAAAGGCTTTGACAACTGAAAATTGGTTTTAAATATATATATATATATATATATATATATATATATATATATATATATATATATATATATATATATATATATATATATATATATATATATATATATATATATATATATATATATATCTCCATTTGGTGATGTCAAATGCAACAGACAGGGAGAACTATAAGTGCAAACAAGAAAATCAGCGTTTACTGCATGATTGAGAAGGTCAAAAAATATATACTTTAAAACAATTATTTGCAATTTATATTTTGCTTAAAGCCTATTGAGTCAGAATACAAGGTTAATTTATGACCATTAATGGAGAAAGATGCTTTTTAGCCACATAATGGCGAAATAACAGCTTCTTCCATCAGGGGCTTACTGGACTGTGCTAACCAATCGAGCTTTAGTTGGTTTTAGTTGAAACCTTCTGGTTCAAACTCAAATCGTGAAACCAAAAACAAGTTCTTTTGGCCAATGCAATCGTTTTGGGTTTCTATTTTGCATTGAATCTTGCACATCCGAGCAGCCATTTGGCCATTTTTAATGAACTGAAATGCGAATGTGAAAGAACGTAATGTGTGAGAACAAGAGCAAAAATAAGTAACGGACTCGTGGATCTGTGAGGATGGGGATTAAAGATAGATAAATGAAATGGCCAGTTGATTTCCCTCAGGCGTCGGATGAGATGTGTTGACGGACCGTGACCCTGCAATCTGGTATTTGCACAGTTCTCACCCACCACAGAAATAGCCATTACTGTGAAAAAACGGGTTAAGAGGAAATGTTATGAAACTGGCCTGTGTAAATAGGATTCTCCAGCCCTACTCATCCATTCCATTATGTGCATTAAACACATACTATATTAAACACATATTTAATTCACTTCTTCACATATACAGCTTTATGTTTCAAGAAAGACAGGCTGAAATGCACTTGTGAATAAAACACCACTCTGAGTGCAAAGTGATCTCTATATAATGGATAGGCAGTCTGTTTATAGTTCACGCATAAGGCTGACGGATTTCAAGAAATCTGATTTCCGTAGACGGAAGTGAATGCGTTGCTTTTAAGCATTCGTTTTCAGTGTTTTCTGAGAAACAACACTGCTAACGAACTAAAAACATCACTAGTGAGAAACACTAAAAATATCACCAAGAGCTTTTAACTTGAACCAGCAAATAACCACTCAAAAGACTTTTGCACACTCAAACATCACTCACATTTTCTGCAGAAGTTGAAAAGGTCTAGTTATTAGACCTTTTACCAAGGAAATAAAAAAAGAAACATGGAAAACTGCAGCGTTAAACTAAGCGAATGTTCATAATGACATTTATGACGGTTTTGTGATGCTGTATTGATTGAGCTGTATATGATCTTCATAATTAGAGAGTATTATATTCAGAAATATTGTGAAACGGGTGACTCAGAGACCTTGCGGAGGTTTTTAGACTGCTTTAAAAGGGCCATGACATGACGTCTGAAGGGTCTTGAACAGCCTGTTCAAAAGACCGAACCACCTTCATGCTAAAGCATGAGAGAGAATGAACACAGCACTTAAATAACGCCGAGTATTGAAATAAAGTATTGTCCAGAATCTGTAACGCACTCACATAAAAACGCTCTTCTGAAAGAACTGATTATAATTTAAAACTTAAAATTATTTATTTCAAAATTACTCTGAAAAATGGATTTTCTGAAAATCCAACCAAATGATGCAAATAATTGCCTGAGCAGATATCCCACTTATTTAAATAATACTACTTAAATTATATATAATTATTTAATTAAACATATTAATCCATTGTGCAATCCATTATTAAAGTCATATTTTCTTGGCTTAAAAATAACATTTAATATACATAATATAGATTTAAATATCACATTGCAAAAAGGTTGCAATTTCTTCAAAAAGAAGAAAAACAGTCCTATTGTCTCCAATAAAGGAAAGGAATATGTAACTCGCTCAAGCTGCCACTGCAGATCTGGATGAAGAAAATGTAACACTGTACCCAGATGCTTTAGTTTAGTGTTCTTTTTAAAGGGCTGGAATAAAAGCAAGGATCCCACATTTGCATGTTCTGTCTTCCTGTGCCTGCGGCTGTGGTTGGGCATCGCACCATGGATGAATCTGTGCGCTCATTGCATCTTATTCGTCTTAACACAACATAAGCAGTTTTTTTTTGCCTTGTACACAATGCATCTAGCACACAGATTCTGGGGAAATGCCTCTTTTTTTATCTTTTGCAGGCATTTACAGTAAGCCAATAAAAGCACCCAATTTTGAACATATAGTAAAAGTGATGATAGCCTAATGATTGTTTTCAAACAGGTTACCAAACACACATGTACCATCACTGACAATGATTAATTATTATATGTATATATTTTTAGAAAAAGTTTATCACTCATCAAATACTACTACAACTGCAATTATTAGGGGCCAGGAACCTTAGGCGCATATGCATGCACTAAGGGCATGTTTACACCTGGTCACTTCATGTGTTTTCTCTGATCGGATGTCTATCTGATTTATCAAACTGATTTAATTTACACATAAATGTGTCTCCGCAAAACGGATATAAATCCGATCTTCAATTCCCATGCTATATAGATTTAATGGGGTTCACGTCACCGAAAGCAACAAATATGAGCTGCATTTTATTGATCATCAGCTATTTTCAAGACCGCAATAGGAGAGAGCGTGGCCACAGCACTGGTAAAATCATTACTTTTAATGAAGATTACTTTCAGTTTGATTTGCACGTCGGCTTGCTGAATAGATACTCAGCTGCTCATCTGCGGCGATGTGTGCTGTAGTAGCACTATCATATCTGTCTATAACATGTTATTTATCCTATAACACGCTCTCACACATTTATTTTTAGTGTTTTTGGGAGGAGTTAAATTTGGTTTCAACAACCAGATGCATTTAGACTTGTTCAGTTTTGACTGGAATGCGTCACCTCCTGAAGTGGTTTGAGCGACTGGATTTATATCCGTCGAGAATGCATTTTGGAGGGCATTTTCACCTGGTCTTTTCACAATCGGATAACTATCTGATCAGAGAAAACGCATGAAGTGACCAGGTGTAAACAGGCCCTAAGGGTGTGACTTGATCTCGTGGTATTAAAATGTGATGAGATTTCTCGTCGAGGTGAAAAGCTGTCACGCTGACGGAAAATTAGTACCGCTATGTTTACATTTCATTACGGTGCCCACCGCGGCACCGCCTTCAGTGTTGTTTTGCTTTTTTTTTATAGAAATAAAAACCATTTAATTCAGTTGGATAACAGTCGCTTAAATTGTAAACTATTGTAAACGTCTGCTCAGTGCAGCAGGAATCATAGTTCACTGATCATGTGACGAGAGTAAGGCGAGATGACTGACAAGACCATGGCAGAGGATTTGTTGCACAACAGAGCTGATAAATGTCTTATCTTGTAGAATGCGCGCTCAGCACCGCCGCTGCCTATACACACAGTATGTGCAATCGAAAATTGAATGCTTTCATCATATCTAACAGTGCAAACATGATGTAACTAAGAGATTCATTGAATAAAACGGGAGTTTTGGTGCGAATCAAGAACTCAGTCACTGATAAACTCGCACTGTTTGATTGACAGCTCCAGCGATTGTAAAGGGAGCGTTCTTTGATCGCTTTTAATCACCATTTAAATAACACATTATTTTCATCCAACTAAGAAAAACAAAATGAAGTTGACCGTTTAGTCACTGGTTTGATTTACTGACACATAGACAAAGAATATGTGACTGTACATGAATCATTAATATCAGATCAGGCATTAGAATGAACACAGTTACTTACATGATGTTGCATTACTGTTGAGTTCATATCATATAAGTCTGTTTGCAAAGCCTGCTCCAAAATCCAGTTGATTTACTGAAGAATTCACAGTGAAATGTACTGAATACAAATAAATAAAGCACAACTGAGACTTTCACATTGTTGAAAATAAATAACCATATTCCTAGCATTAGGATCCTTTGAAAGGTAATGTTATTTTTAGTCCTGTATCGCTCTTCTCTCCTCATCATCTCACTAACACACCAGTGGGCGGGGCTAACATTTGTTGATCTGTGGTTCTTTCCGTTCTTCTGTGGAGGCGGCGTTTCACCCATCTATGATATTTACAAGTTGTTTGCTGGGCCTGGTGTCAATAAAAGCTTTTATTGGACTAACAAGGAAGCAACCTCTTATATATCAAAAGGTCAAGGAAAAGTTGATTTCTCAATTCAGGACCCCTTTAAAACATTTCAAAATGCACCTGCAGACTATTTTTCCAGTCATGTATTTTGTCATTGAGGATTTCTTAAAAATACTGTGCAAAATTCTCGTTTCGTCTCATGAACCCAATCTCGTGTCTCGTCACACCCCTAGTAGGCACCTATTGTAATCATTAGTGTTCCTTTTATTATTATTCCGCTCATGAAGTCTATGGACACCCATAGAAATGCTTGCGGGAAAGTTATGAAATTTGGCACACAGATAGAGGACAGTCTGAACATTAGCCACAGCAATTTTGGAGTCTCTAACTATCGCCCTAGCGCCACCAACTGTCCAAAGTTGCACTCACGTTTATACTAATAACATTTGAACCGTAAGAAAAACTTATTTTTTCCTCTGATTCCTTGGCTCAAGATGATTGCAATTGTTAATATTATTATTAATTACTATTTCATTGAAAAAGATTATTTACCAATTTTACCATTGCTGAAGTCTAGCATTAGACTTATTGGTCAGTGTTAGAGTGTGAACGTAAACAAGTGAGACAAAACAACTAATACATGCATGCCAAAATATGAGATCTGTGGCAAAATATCTGTGCGTTGTGCCTGATAGTGCAGCCCAAGTTCTCACTCTAAGACATGGTGTAAGAACCGCACAAAGCATGACACAGGAGTGATCGCTACAGTACTGAACGTGGAAGCGCCCCTGACAACACAGACATGATGCAGAAGGGAAGACACCCAAAGCATCTGATACACATAAACGGCAGCCTTCATGAGCAGTGAAGGCTACGGCTCATGGAGAACAAGAGCGTAGCAATAAAAGAAGATTGGACACCATCCCCGGGGTGTTTCATGATAAGGGGATCGTGTAGGCTGTAATGAAGACGCAGGCAGTGTATCAGAAAAACAGGAAAAGAGATGCGAGGTATTTGTCGACCCCAGATGTGTGCCGAACATCAAATCCTCTGCAGCTATTCCACTGGAGCGCTGCTCCAAATACCAATCACGGGTCCCGCTGGTTGCCCTGGCAACAGCACTCCTCTCCAATATAGTAAGCAGCAGGCTTCTAAGGAGACGCTTCTCTCTTTTTTTTTTTTTG
Source organism: Megalobrama amblycephala (assembly GCF_018812025.1). NCBI lineage: Eukaryota > Metazoa > Chordata > Actinopteri > Cypriniformes > Xenocyprididae > Megalobrama > Megalobrama amblycephala. The sequence continues at coordinate 850,756 of NC_063051.1, forward strand.
ACATCCTCCTTCCCATTTTGAGACCTTCTTCTAAGTTTATTCGTCTTTCTATCTGTTCCCCTATCTGTTTCTTCTCCTTTTCACACCACAGGTCTGACCACACATCTTGACCGGTGAAGAAGCTCTAGATGGAAAGGTGTGGAAGCATTTCCGATACCTGTGTTCCAGAGGACGCGTCCTCAACTCCCCGAAGATGAACTTTCCCCTGCGGGACGCACCTTCACATTGAATTTCACGCCTCATGTGGTTCCTGCATGATTGACGTTAAGATTGAAGGTTGTTTACATGCAGTGGACACAGGTTAAGCTCAATCGGCAATACTTGTGGCATAATGTTGATTATTACAAACATCAATTTCCATAATTTACATAAAAAAAGCAAAAATCTGGCCTATATATTAAATGGGGCCAATACAACATTAAAATACTGATTGTTTCAATAGAATAGACACAACATTTTATGATGTTAACGTGATTTTAGTGTGAAAAATGGCTTACTAACATTTTGAGCAAAATCATATCCAATTTTACAACTTTGTTGCCATGACAAGGCCTAAAAAAATAAAATGAACATAAAAACTTTACAGCTCAAATTTTCTAACATAAGAATTAATATAAGTGCTTTTATAAAACATTTTGGCTTTTAAAATTGCTTCTGGTGTAATTTTGCTTTTTTAAAAGAAAATGAGGGATGAGCTAAAATGATCTTTTGCCTTAATCAAAATTAAGTTGTCTGGGCTTTAAAGGTGCCCTAGAACTAGTTTTTACGAGATGTAATATAAGTCTAAGGTGTCCCCTGAATGTGTCTGTGAAGTTTCAGCTCAAAATACCTCATAGATTTTTTGTAATTAATTTTTTTAACTGCCTATTTTGGGGCATCATTAACTATGCACCGATTCAGGCTGCGTCCCCTTTAAATCACGCGCTCCCTGCCCCCGAGCTCTCGACTATAATACAGTGCATTTACAAAGTTCACACAGCTAATATAACCCTCAAATGGATCTTTACAAGATGTTCGTCATGCATGCTGCATGCATGCGTCGGATCATGTGAGTATAGTATTTATTTGGATGTTTACATTTGATTCTGAATGAGTTTTAAGCTATGCTCTGTGGGTAAAGCTAACATTACACACTGTTGGAGAGATTTATAAAGAATGAAGATGTGTTTGTGCATTATACAGACTGCAAGTGTTTAAAAATGAAAATAGCGACGGCTCTCTTGTCTCCGCATTTTAACCACATTTAACAGTACATTAGCAACATGCTAACGAAACATTTAGAAAGACAATTCACAAATATCACTAAAAATATCACGTAATCATGGATCATGTCAGTTATTATCGCTCCATCTGCCATTTTTCGCTGTTGTTCTTGCTTGCTTACCTAGTCTGATGATTCAGCTGTGCACAGATCCAGACGTTCTGCCCTTGTGTAATGCCTTGAACATGAGCTGGCATATGCAAATATTGGGGGCGTACATATTAATGATCCCGACTGTTACGTAACAGTCGGTGTTATGTTGAGATTTGCCTGTTCTTCGGAGGTCTTTTAAACAAATGAGATTTACACAAGAAGGAGGAAACAATGGTGTTTGAGACTCACTGTATGTCATTTCCATGTACTGAACTCTTGTAATTCAACTATGCCAAGGTAAATTCAATTTTTGATTCTAGGGCACCTTTAAATCAGATGTGTAGCTGTTTTACTTGATAAACTACATGGAAACTACTTTGCTCAGTAAGATTCACATTGCAAGATGCAACACGTATGTTATGAATTACATTCGGACACATTTTATGAATACAAATGTCTAAAAACATGACAAGAATGGCATAGAAATTATAAATATGATCATGTCATGCATAACTGACTGCATGCATTAGTAATCATATTAATCATACAGTAATCATATTTGGCATTCATACAGAACACCCTAGAATCGGTAAAGTAACGCTCAAAGCCACCATATAACAACTCAATTGCAACGCCCTGGCAACCACCCAGAAGTGCACATTTAACTCAGAAAATGTAAAAATCCTGTAATGGACTTTAACCGATGTGTACAGACTTTGTGAAACCACTGAAATGCGGCTGCAGCGTCTTTTCTGTGTCCTCTTCCCTTGTACCTGAACCTTCTCTCTGCCTATTCTCTCTGTCCATTCTGAGAAATAACATGCTGTCCTTTTACACTCTGTTGAGTTCAGACCTGCCAGACCGGCCTCTTCCACTCCACTGACACCAGCCCTTATCACACACACACACACACACACACACACACACACACACACACACACACACACACACACACACACACACACACACACACACACACACACACACACACACAGGACCTGGAATCGAGAAGCCACCAGATATTCAGCTGAAGGATCCAGACTGTTCTGATATGACATCACCTGCACATTCAGGTATAAATGTACATAATATAGAACTGCTTTTGAATGCAAGAGTGCTGGAAACATGTTCACTAGTTCATACAGTTTGTGAAATCTAATAGAGGTCAAACTGTGGACTTTACAGTTCTTGTTTCTTCAAAAGTTTCTTATTAGATTTTTTAATGATTTTAAAAGACGTCTCTTCTGCTCACCAAGGCTGCATTTATTTGATCAAAAATACAGTAAAAACAGTAAAATTGTAAAATATTATTTCAATTTAAAATGGCTGCTTTCTATTTGAATATATTGCAAAATGTAATTTATTCCTGTGATGCAAAGCTGAATTTTCATCATTACTCCAGTACATAACCCCAATAGAAATCTTTTGTAATATTATAAATGTCTTTACTGTCACTTTTGATTGATTTAATGTGTCCTTGTTGAATATTTTTTATATTTCTTTATTTATTTATCCTTTATTTAACCAGAAGAAGACCTCACTGAGATTAAAAATCTCTTTTACAGGAGTGTTTAATAAAAGAATGAATCAAAAATGAACTGATGTTGAACTGTTGTGTATGTACAAGTGAAACTAGATATTCAATGAGGAAAAAAATGACTTGATTTTGTCCACGGAGTAGATCATGCAATGTGGAAATGACATTCCAATTTGTATGACATCAGCTGAAAAGAAAGGTAATCGACTAAGTGGAGCATGCTGTAACATTTTGATGAAGGATTATGAAGACAAACAATTTGAAATAATGTCCACAATCATTCATCATTCATGCACAAGAATGCACAGAAGAATTACTTGCAACAAGACCAGGAAAATGTATTAAAAAGTGTCATGTCATTTAATGTCATGTTGACTTGTGTTACAAAATGTTCTGTAAATGTATTGGAAGTAATATACAGGCCTGTGGCCTAGCGGTTAACACACATGCTCATGCAGGTGATGAAAAGTGTTCAAATCTCGTCACTCTGTCAAAAATTACAGGTCAAAAACATCAAAAAGGAAGCACATTTATGAGGCTAAAACGACATATGCTCAACATCTGTATACCATCCAATGACTTTCTAGACTTGGGCCATAAATTCAGTGGCATTTCATTTGCAGGAGCTCTAAATGTATCCATGCTCTTCTCAAATCCATAAAAACAAATTCTCCTCAGTCGAGAGAGCTGCATTTGTCTGCAGTGCCCTCTATAGTCAGAACAAACATCAATCACTGAGAGAAAGAGAGAGAGAGAGACCCATTAACAGAAGAACCTATAAACATCAAAACAACTTTACTGCACAGACATGCTCAAATTCAACATGTTGAAACAATATCTTACATATACAGCACCCTGGTGCTCAGAGTATTGGGAAACAAGAAAGAAATCAATATTTTAGACTCACATATAAGTGTCTGCCACATAACAAGCGCTTGATTAATAATGTCTCACATTTACGAGCACATATAATCTGTGCTCGAGCTCAAAGGTCGCTTCTATGTGACGTGATTCGTTCAATGCTAACTGCACTTTCTGCACTGATGGCTTCTGCATATCTCACTGGTTTCATGCTCTAATGATTATTTGCCAGAATCCTCTACGACATTGTGTTCTCCTCTGATTTTATAACCATGAACCTTTGAAATTAAAGGGAATATATATATATATATATATACACAACATATAAACACCATATTGGCCAATGGCCTAGATCGAGAAATTCAACTTTTTAATTATTCCAATTATAATTACATTTTTTTGGATCATAAATAAGGGATAGTGATAGATTAAAGCAAAGATTTAACCCTTTAAATGCATTAAAGTCCCTTTATGGCCAATTCATTTTGGGAGAACTATCCCTATTGTCAGAGATGGTCTTATTATTGGGAGATACAAGGCTCTACCACTGGAGAAAGCATAATGGCAAAGTTGATAACCAACCACATTACAGCCTTAACGTCATTGAATTTCATTAATAATTGTGCCAGTCAATCACTGTTTGTGGATCCCATAGAAATGAATGAGAAGTGCTGTAAACTGAATCCTAGCCATCTCACAATAGTCCTTGCCTTCTCTTATAAAACAGCATTTTTTCAGTTGTAAACTCGTCTAAGATAAACCGTTAGCCTCTGGTCTCCTTCTCTGCGTAACACAGCGTTACGCTATTTTTTGCCAACCATGGAGGCTTGCCTTAAATCTATACTGCCCAGAATTGCAATATTGGTGCATCCCTAAATATTAATAACCACTACTATTGATGCACTGGGAGAATACCACCTAAACAAAAATGAAATAAAATAAAATAAAATAATAAAAATATAATTGTTAAAAGTTAAAAGGTAAACACCTTAACAAATTCTCTGGCGACTGTCTTAAATAACACAACAGACTAGAAGTGCTCTGGGTTTGAGAAAAAATTTACATTTTAATGACATGCATTAGCACTCAGGCTATACAAAGAGCTCTAAATTGCCTCTGCCCTTCATGTCACAGCACAGCTACAGTTCTGTGAAATCATTCGCTGAGACAATTTCAGGCAGATGTTGGCGTCTACTCATCTGATGTGCCCATGTGAAACAACACACCAGTGTCTTAATCTAATTTCACAGCCAAGCATATTTGCCCAACAGGATTACAAACCAACACTGTCAAGAGCGTCACATGTGCCACCAGAGATGTCCAATCAATGGAAGCACCAATGCTTAAGCCTCTTACAGAGTCCTGAAGGAAGGATTGATTTACAAATGGTATCTTCACCAAGATTGGTACTTATGTTGTATACTGGAAACAAAAGTCATAAAATAAAAAATAGTTCCACCATCCTCCTGGAAAATCTGTTTTTTCCTGTTTATGGAGGTCAAGCTGGTTTTTGGAACATGTGATCAACCAGTTTTGATCAATATGGACTACCGACACAACCTTGATTCCATCCAGTGCTATTTTAGTGTTATTTACATTCACTCTAAAATACTGGGTTAAAACAACCCAAGTTGGGTTGAAAATGGACAAACCCAGTGGTTGGGTTAATGTTTGCCCAACATGCTGGGTAGTTTTATTTAACTCAACTATTGTTTAAAAATGACTATATGTCTGGCTTAAAATGAACCCAAAATATGTTGGAAATTAAAAATCAGACACATAATTACAAGAGGCAACAATAATAATCAAAAGGTGAAGATTTATTAATAAGCAATTTAATAAATTTTGTTTAATTATTATTCATTAAACTTAAATGTTCACTCTAAAAAATGCTGGGTTAAAAACAACCCAAGTTGGGTTAAATATGGACAAACCCAGCAGGTTGGATTAAAGGGCACCTATTATGCACTCTTTCACAAGATGTAATATAAGCCTCTGGTCTGGTCAAGTTTCAGCTTAAAATACCCTACAAATTTGCCCCTATTTGGGGGTGAGCAAAAACATGCCTTTTACTATATTACTATATTGCTGGCTAAAAAAATAAATCCAAAATTGGTTGGAAAAAATGGCTGGGTGAAAACAACCCAATCCCTGGGTTTGTCCATATTTAACCCAGCATTTTTTAGAGTGTTATTAATAAAAGTTAATTTCCAGCATATTTTGGGTAAATTTAAGCAAACAATACAGTAATTTTTAAACAATAGTTGAGTTAATTAAAACTACCAGCAGATTGGGCAAAATTTAACCCAGCTACTGGGTTGTCCATTTTCAAACCAACTTGGGTTGTTTTTAACCCAGCATTTTTTAGGGTGTACTATTTTGAATTAGCTTTAAATTCTAATTTTAATTTTAGTAATTCTGTTTAGTTTGAGCACACTGTAAAAAATGATTTTATGGTGAAGTAAAAACTACAGAAAAAACAAATGTAATTTTTACATGAAAAAGTTAAGTTCAGGCAAGAAAAAAAGTAGTAAATTCTATATTAGTACTCAATTTAAGCTTGTAGAAATTAAAGCGTAAATATCAACATTATAAAATGAAGTAAAACTACTCAACTTTTCTGATACTGGTGTTCCCATCATGCACTGGGCCTTGAATTATTAATGAGGCCGATTTTTCGCTGTTTTTACACTGTTTTATCATTGCTTTTGTGGTTATGTTTAGTAACTTGCCATTTTGTGATATATGGAGTTCATTTTCTACTCAAAAGGCCACATTCACAATCAAAACAGTCCATTGAAAGTTACCGTCATTGTGTATAGTGTACCAAGTACTGAGGTCTCTGTGTTCAGGTACAACATCACTGCTAATATGAAGATATGGTATCTACACCATATGTATTGTATTATTTACTTAGATGTTTCTAAATAAAGCATACATTTTAAAAGCTTGATTTAATTCAGTGTTATATTGTTTGAGTAAATTTTTTTTCAAAAGAAACTTCAACAAAGTAGAAATTACTCAACCTTTTACTGGCCAAGTTAAAATTACATATTTTCTTTGTTAATTTTACTTATCTTAGTTAAGTAGAGTTACTTAATTCCATATTTGAAATTTATTTAAAAAATATGCATGAAAAAACTTGTGAAAGAAACATTAAGTAAATTTTACTTATTGTTTTTTACAGCGCAAGGTAGGACATTTCTTATTTTCATTTACTTTTTTTAAGTTTACATTTTTTTGATCATTTATTTTATTTCAGCTTTACTTAAATTAATGAAAAGGATTTTTAAATTTTAGTTAACGATAACAACACTTAAGCTGGTAGCCTTTCAACCAATTAACATTGAAAATTGTTCATTTATCTACAGTAGGACAAGTTAACAACAAATAATTTATCAGCACCTAGTTAAAGGTAGATTTTCCAGCAGAGTAGTAATTGGCATGATGAGCATCCAATGGTATGAGTTTGGGGCGGGGCTAACTGTTTTGCTGACCAATGGCAGAAGGGGAAAGATCTGAATGGCGAGGATGAGCGTTTGGGAACCTGCTTGGAAACAATTGTTACTTTTTCCAATTACATTTTATTGGTGATGATGAAATGACTCAATCAAGCTCTTACAGTGTGATTCCTATGTTCATTGGCTTCATAAAGCTATCATTTTTTTCTAAGCATGTCTAGATAAATGCAGAGTGGGAAGGATTATGCTAATGTGCCCTATGAGTAGACAAGCTTCTTTAACGAGATGGCGACAGCTAAATGATACCCGTGCATTTCAACACGCCTCTGTTGCATTTGATTTATCCTCGGTTTTAAAACTGAAAAAGGACACAAAGGCAACCACAGACACAACAAAACAAATCACACGCCTCAGCGCTGGTAGAAAAGCGAGGAACAAATTTCTTTTCCATACATCTGGGAAAAAGTCTTCAGACAAAACAATCAACGAATTCTTTGCAGTGTTTGAAGTCTAGTATTAAGGTCTAAGATCTGATACAAAGAGCAAAAACTGAATTTATCTGTTGAATACTAACTGAAATTCACAGCCCTAGTGCGTACGAGAGAAAGACAAATTGCGACAAGCTTCCCTTCCTCGAACGTGATGGAAATGTGATCATCACATTCACCAGCAAAAGCAACTCAATAAAGCGCAGCTGTTGCTTCAATTGGCCTGGCCAAATTCAATTAGAGGTGAGCGCTAATAGGTAAGCTGACTGTGGGCCATTCAATTCCCAATGACACACTGACAGCGATGCTGCCGAAACAACAATTTTATGCTGCTATTTGCTGCTTCCTCTTCGGGAAAGAGACAGATAGAGAGAAAAAAAAAGAGCAAGCGCTCCTCTTCCCACACACCTATACACGAGAGTTACATCCTCAACCTCAAAAAGGAAATGTGCAATACATGCCCACACTTGTCTGTTTGGAAAAAAGATGAGGTGAGAAATCAAAACTGGAGGAAATGCAAGCGTGTAATATGAGGAAAGACCTGGGAAGATGTTCACCGATGGATGGGAAATGTGACAACTAACCCATGTTCTGCATTTGTAGAGTTTGTTTTGGAAGTCAAGGTGCATGGGAAACTTTCTAATGTGTGTTGTCTCAGTGAGCCGTCTCATCTACACCCTGCTCCCTGTGGAATATCACAGCCTGCTTTCAATTTGACTCCAGACACGGGCCACTATTAGAAATCTGGGGCTCTGCACATTGCAAGCTATTTATTCTCTCTGCTTTGCCTTGTCACAGACAAAATCAATTTCAATTAAAACGACTACTGTGCTGAAAAAGTCCCTCCACCGATGAAGAAGTCTCTCGTGATGTAGTAAAGGGAAAAGGTAGAGGGGAAAAATTAAAGATAATTTCCTCAGATCTAACTCAAAAACTATTTTATTCCCATGCACGGAAAGAAAAACCACAAATGAGATCTTGCTAACATTTCAATTGGTAGGCAGCAGTGAGATGCAGATGGAGATTCTCCTGCTTCTCAGATTTTCCTCAAGAGTAGTGTTCATTTCGTTAATGAAACCTATTACGAAAAATGTTCATTAAGGACCTTTTTTTCCTTGACTAAGACAATAATGAGATGACACCAACATCATTAAACAATAACTGTGACTATATCAACATGCAATATCATTCATGATAAAAGTGGAGACAAAAATGCAGTTAAAATAAAAAAAACTTTACCAAAATCTTGGAAAAAAAGGAGATAAAATATTACAGACTGCTGTATAAGCCTTTACGAGCGTTCATGTTTGTAGTTTGCTAATGTAAAGAGTTTAAATCCCCCTAACACAGTTTGTCTCTTAAAGGGTTAGTTCACCCAAAAATGTAAATTCTGTCATTAACCCTCTGGAGTCTGAGGCTGATTTGGAGCTTGGAGAAGTTTTGACATGCCCTGACATTTGTGCTTTTTTCAGTTGTTCATAAACATATAAATGACATGTATGTACATGTTTGTATTTTTGAAGGAATAATGTTTATGCATGGTTATTGAAAAATCAAAAAACTTAAGTCATTGAAATAAGGCCAAAAAAGTATATTAAATCTGTGTTCACAAGACTTCTGGGTATTGGAGGTTGTAGACTAGAGTTTTTGCTTCAGAATTATGTAAAAATTATGCTGACTACTCTTTCATATAAAACAATATATTGATTTAGTTTTTGTAAGACACTTTTTGTCAAGAAACACAGTATGCATGGAGGCATGAATCTGCATGAATAATGGGTCATTTACACTTGAGAAGACAAAAGAATCACATAATAATGACCTGAAATGACTTGCATATTAATGAGGCCTTTCAGTCAGGTAGGCTGTGAAAAAAACCCTCTGTAATAATGTCTCAGCTCATCATAAACAGCAATACTGTGAAATATTACTACAATTTAAAATAATGGTATTCTATTATATTCTTTAAAATATAATGTATTTCTGTGATGCAAAGTGTCTGAACAATTATGTTACCTCTATGGCATTCCATCTAGGCTTTTAGCTTAAAAGCATGCACATTTGGAGAAATATTGATGGATTCTTATATATTTATGTCAATTTTCTATACAGAGGAGTAATATTTATTCAATATTTATTGTCATCTCTATGAACGCTGGATACTGTGTTTTCAATTCATACTTGCAGCTGGAGGGCGCTCTGTACACCTTTAGGCCACAAATTCATATAAAGAAGAAAAGGAACTAGGAACTAACAGCATGTCTTCTAGAGATCGCTAACCATTGCTTTAACATCCAAATAAACACTTTTCAAGATAATAAATACACGACTGAGACGATGTATGCATGTATTGCCTCTGAATTTGCGTCTGAATAGCGCTGGCTCCGTGGGCGTGGCCGCATTAGCGGATAATGAGCTGAATCACGGACTTCTGACATGGCTCTCTTTTCATACAGATTACATAAACACAGAATGTTTGTTTTCGATTTGACTTGCACGATTTAAAACCTGACATTTCAACATTTCTTTAGACATAAGTGTCATTTTTTTGTCATTAGTATTCATAAGTTACAGTTCATTTTCTGAGAACTATCAGATTGGACTTTGTTCAGAGGGACAGGAGAGATCACGCATCATGTTAGTTTTCTTTATTTTACAAAAAGCACGACATTGTGTTTTTACTCTGAGTGTACACAAATAAAAGAAGACATTCTATAGTTTCAATTGATATATTACTTATGTCTCTATGACAAGAAATGACAGAGTATTTTAAGTCTGTTTTGCTGCAATGTGAAAAAAATCCTCAGGGAGTTAAGTACTCACCCTCATGTCGTTCCAAACCCGTAAGACTTTCGTTCATCTTCGGAACACAAATGAAGATCTTTTTGATGAAATCTGAGAGCTTTCTGTCCCTCCACAGACAGCTACATAACACTTTGACACTTCAAAAAGTTCATAAAGAGATCGTAAAACTAATCCATACGAATTGAGCAGTTTAGTCCAAATTTTCTGAAGAGATTTGTACGTTTTATATGATGATTTAATTTAGGCTTTTATTCACATATAAACCCATCAACGCACATATCAGATATGGTAAACAGAAGTTTAAAAACCAATGAGGTTCATTCTCGTGTGTAGTGTTGCTTTTGTCAATGAAAATTATGACTAAATATCGTCGTCAACGAACCTTTATCACATGACGAAAACGAGACGAGACGCAACGTAAATGCTGGTCATGTGACGATGACGATAATTAAATGTATAATCAAAGACTATAGAATAACACAAGACGTGTCATTCGTATTGTTTTGAATGGGAGAAAGTGTAACGTGCAATATGGCGGAATAAGTCCCGCCTTCTAAATAAGAGCCAATCGCCGACTGGTAAAGTCATCACGTCACTGCAGCTGCCGTTAGAATCACCGGTTTCTATAGAAACAGTCAGACGCGCGCCTCCGAAGAGACGCGCATTTAGGTTTGCGCATGCGCATTAGCTTGATCCAGCCTGAAAAATACAGTTTTTTTGTCATGATTCGAGCGTTTAGAAACTAAATTTATGAGCCAGTTGTTGTTAGATTTCATTGGTGATTTCAAATATGAAATTTAATCGTAAGGTTGGCGAACAGTTTTGGCGAATTTGATGTTTCCCCATTCAAAGAGATTGCATGATGCCAAAGTCCCTTTAAGACAAGTTATTTCACTCGGCGGCCATCTTTGAAACGCCTCTCGGGAATAACACTTTATCACCACAAAATTTGAACCAGATGCACCTCACATGCAGGAGAGCATCTCCAAAAAATAATTTTTCTCTGATCTTATTTCCTTCCTGAGTTATTCCATGTCAAATAAAAAATAAGACTAAAATGCTCAGACTTTTAGTCGACTGAAACTTGACTAGACTAAAAAGAGTATGAACGTGACTAAAACTAATAAAAACTAAAATGACAGCTTGACACAAAGACTAGACTAAAACTAAAATTAAAACAGGCCGGCAAAAACAACACTACTTGTGTGTTACGCAACACAAGAAGTCAATCAAGTCTCTTTTTGGACTGAAAAAAATTTGGACTAAACCACTCAATTCATATGGATTAGTTTTACGATCTCTTTATGAAGTTTTTAAAGCATCAAAGTATCAGTTGCGCAGACTGTTAATGGAGGGACAGAAAGCTCTCAGCACCAATGATCTAAAAAATTGACTAAACAAAAACGGATCTACCAAAACACCAAAGTCTGTAATCCAAAGTCAGAGACCTCAATACAAACCTAAACATTTCTCATGAAATGATCCGGGCTGATATCCACATTCATTTTATAGTTCTATACTCTTACTGTATGACAACTATTTGTGTCTATTTTTAATCCTCCCGAGGCATTTTAGGAGAAACAGCCGCGACAAACATGATACTTGAAGAAAAGCTATGCAAAGAGCAACCTGAGAGAAATAAAAGGTTCCTCTGGGCACAGACGCACACACACATTTAGTTCGACAGGGTCTGATTAGTTGTAACTAATGAATGCTCACTCATGCATGAATACAGAGCACACCAATGGAAGACAAGATTTTGACTTGTGCAATTGCACCTTTCCTCCTACAAAGAGATGCATCTAAATTCCAATAACCATCAGCTCGTCTTCCCACACGCGCTCGTACCTACAGGAGGTGTAAATCGTACATATTCTGACACCTCTGTGTATGGACGGGCTGTACAAGGCTCCTCTGGGAGGAGCAGAGCTCTGTTGTTTCATCTTGAGGGCAAAAGCTGCCACGGCTGCTGTCACTGACTCACTGAAGTGCCGTGTAAACGTGCAAACCCTGTGACAAAAGTCCACGTGCAATGGGACGAGTGTCTTCCTCCCTCTTCCTCTTCATCTGTTTCTCCCCATCCCCCTCCCACAAAGAGCATTACATAATGCGTGCATGGAATACTAAACGGGAGAGGATGCCTTAGATTTTTCATGCGTGGGAGGGTTGCACTAAAATAGCTCAGATTATGCACTAGTGGCAGCACTACTGAAACGGCATTTGACTTCCTCCAGTAAGAGTCTTTGCGTGCTTAAAACAGTCAGACTCCGACGGCTACACTCTTGACCTTTTTTTCTTTCACTCGCTGTGCGTGTTGCGTGAGGAAATCCTTGTCTGTAAATTGACTGTTACAGCAAGACATTAAACTCGTTTAGTTAATGTGAAGCAGGATTGAGCCCAGAGCACTGAATGAAGATGTGAAGAGGGATATTCTGGCATTAATTGCTCACCCTCACGTCCATCCAAAGTTGGATGACTTTCTTTCTTAAGTGGAACACAAAAGGAGAGATTTAGCAGATCCACGCAATGAAAGTGGACGTGGACCAGGCTGTCAAGCTCCAAAACTGACAAAAAGCAAGAAGTTCATATGAAATTCTGAAGCCATATGATAGCCTTTTGTGAAGAAGAGAAAGTCTTTATTATTTGAAAAGCATACCTTGGAAATCTTTCATAACTGGACAATCTGCTTTTGTGTTTAACAGAAGAAATTAAGTCATATGAAAACAGATTTTTTTTTACATTTCTGAGTAAACTATTTCTTTAAAGCAATATGCTTTGCATTGTTTTTATAAATATAAAGATAAATATTAATATGTTTATATTAATAACACACCAATTGAGCTTATATATTGGCACGCACTTGCACCGCTGTTCATCTAATTTCTGACGACGCATATGCATCTTTGTTCAATGTGAGTGGCGTATGCTCTATATGAAGCATGCATGTGGAACATGTACATCGTGCAAATATTGAGTTGCTCTTTCAAGTCTTGCACTTGAAAGGACAAATTCACACAAAAATGATGTCAACATGCCCGTCTTGGTGAGTATCCTAGCAAACATACAGTAGTAGGTTATGTCTTAAGTGAACTTAAACACTTGAGAAACAATGCATGTGTTCAGTATCAGTGTACTGTATCCATGTCTTAAAGTGACAGCAGCCTAATATTTCTGCACTCAGTATGTGTTTTTAATGTTAAAGCTGCAGTCCGTAACTTTTTTTGGTTAAAAATGATCCAAAATCAATTTTTGAGCAAGTACATAACCAGCCAGTGTTCAAAACTATCTCCTTACATTAGCCCGATTCACAATGGTAAGCTTGTAATAATGTTTTCTAATTCGAGTGGTACTGGTGGGTTTCCACGGGAAATTCGAGCATCCCACCATTCGTCTTTGCGTCATTACTTCACGTCTGTTTACATAAAGAACGAGTCCCAGCTAGTAGGCCAATTCACATGTGAGGATGGCGAATCATTTATAGCCTTTTCTCACAGCAGTTGCAATAATTAAACTTATCATTTTGATGGTGGATTGTAATCCAGAAAGGACAGTGATAACTGGAGATTCACCTGAAGTCAAAAGCAAAAGAGTTCGGACTGCGGAGTGGCTACAGAAATTGAAATCTTCAGGTAACGCTAATACACACTAAATAGACAGTCACGCAATGCTGATGTTGTTAACATTAACAATTTGAGAACAAAGTACAATAATAATCACTTGCATGGTTTGGCATGATATGAGCCAAGCGATCGTTCGATTTAATCACTATTGGCAGCACGATTTATTGTAATGCTTTTATTTTTTCAGTTGGTCAGAACAAAAGTGGCAGACATTTTACGTACTTGTTCAGATGACATTTTCCAGTCAAAATCATTCTGCAAATAACTGCAACTGCAGGTTTCAAACAGAGATGGCGACAAAGAGGCAAATCTTACAGACTGCAGCTTTAATCAAACTACAAGAAACAAGGAAATCACTCATTGCTCTTGACTGAATAGCTTTTGTAAATTCATTAATAATTAATAATTAATTATTTTTATTTAATTTATACAGTGAAGATTATATGCAATGTTGTTTTACATTTGATTAGCTACCTTATTCAATTTCTGTACCTGAAAACTACTGTTAGATACCTGAAAAACCTAAAAAGCACTGATTATTTTATTTGTGTCTTTGCTCTACTGTATTTATTTGTGCTGTTGCTTGTAGTTTGATTAATTTTCTTTATTTTTATTTGACAGTATTCCTTTTTTCACCTGAACACATACCAAAGCGTAGCGAAACCATGATACAAACCAAACCGTGAGTAATTTGAACCCTTAATATAGATGTATATATTACCAGAAAAGCGAAAGACCCTGAAACATTATGAGGTCTGAAATAAAAATCGACTGCAGGGCCCACCATCATTTCCTCCCTCATTCCTACAATCATTCGGCCTGTAAACATTACAACTGGCCATAATTTAGCACAAGGTCTCTGAGAGATGCATTCAAGAGCCACACTTATTTCCAACCGCATCGGGTTACTTGCCAGCAGCAGATTTCATAATGAATCTGAACGCCTTTCAGATAAACAGGGTTGCGGCTGAAGCTAACAAAAGATGCGAGATGCCTGAATCAGATAGCCGAGTAAACATCACATCTCCATTCTGCACATTCTCAGATGAGGCTGAGAAAGCAATAGTCAAATTTTCTCGAAATGCGGAGAGGGATGCATTTTAATGCCGTGATGTCTTCATGCGACTGTTCCAAATTTATTACACGGTGGCGATGATTGAAGTCAAGCCCTCAGCGAATGTGAAGGGGGTCGGCTGGTTTTTCAAAAACAGCATCGGGGAGGGTTCATAACTCTGTGGCTCGTATGCAAATACACAATGGAACAAATGCATGGGAGTCGCTTCCATTTCTCCTCGCTTAGTAGCGCGTAAATACTTTTTGATATGTAAATCTGCTGGTTACAGAGGCTCGCCGTTACAGCTCTGTTACTAAACCGCTCAACCGATCATTGCCAGCTGATGAGAAAATGGAAGAAATAGTGAAAGGAAAAGAGCAGAAGGAGAAAAGAACGAGGCTGTCACTGAGGATTAGCCATGCACATCTTGCTTCATGCATCTGGCCTTTGTACTCTGAACTGAGCGAGGAGGTCTGGGGGCGTTTAAGTGCTCATTTGCTTCCCATTATTTCATAATAATTACTATTACTTTCCACTTCGCACGTACCTACATTTGTCAACGCAACGCAATCTTTTTCATTTCAAGGGACAATCATCACCTATACAAAACCATTATTAGCAGGTAACGACGTTCCCGTGGGAAATTCCTTGCATTTGCATGAGATTACTAAGAATTATATCAAAGTGACTTGAGAGAGTCACTGGCTCAAGCCATGCACGCATCATTTCCTGTGCAGAAAGTGAAATCATCTCCAAAGCATAGCATTCATCCATGACTGACTTGAGTCACTTCCCGAAGGAAATTTTTATTGCTCAAATGTTGCTTTCATATGTGAGGAGACATTATGTAGATGTCACTTATGATTCTTATAGGTATATATTTTGTCTCAGTTGTTTCTCAGTTGATCACTAAATCTCCAAAGACAAAACAAACAAAAGAGTCAATAGATATCATGCAATAAAAATATAGAGCTATATATGAATAATTTTTGAGTTCATATCAGTGTTATGGTTAACTAAAAACTATTAAAATGTGTTTTTGTTAAATGAAATAAAGCTGAACACACACACACACACACACATATATATATATATATATAAGGCTATATATGTGTGTACACAGTCAAACCAAAATTTATTCAGACACATTAAACATTTTCATTCATTAATACAGTTTATTCACTATAGTTTAAAATAAAAATGGTAATAAAACATGACAAGAACTCAGAGTTAAACTGTGTCAGAATTTTTTTATTTATTTATTTTTTTAATTGTATACATTTTACTGATAGTCCTACGGAAGAGGATTAGGGCCAAGCAATAATAAAAAAATAAAACCATCTCGAGATTAAAGTTGTTAAATTTAGAGAAAAATCTCGTTAAATTTTGAGAAAAAAGTCAAAATAAAATGTTGAGAATAAACTCATTAAATTACGAGAAAAAAGTCGTTATATTTCGAGAAATAAGTCGAGATAAAATGTTGAGAATAAACTCATTAAATTACGAGAAAAAAGTCGTTAAATTATGAGAACAAATTCGTTAAATTATGAGAAAAATGTTGTTAAATTTCGAGAAAAAAGTTGAGATAAAATGTTGAGAATAAACTCGTTAAATTACGAGAAAAAAACTCGTTAAATTTCGAGAAAAAAGTTGAGATAAAATGTTGAAAATAAACTCGTTAAATTACGAGAAAAAAGTCGTTAAATTACGAGAACAAATTCATTAAATTAAGAGAAAAATTTTGTTAAATTTAGAGAAAAAAGTCGAGATAAAATGTCGTAATTTAACGAGTTTATTCTCAACATTTTATCTCGACCTTTTCTCGAAATTTAACAACTTTAATCTCAAGATGGTTTTATTTTTTTATTATTGTTTGGCCCTAATCCTCTTCCATATAGTCCACTGTATGAAGAATTTTTGGGTATAATATGTCACAGTTTACCTTATTTATTTATATTATATTAAATAAATAAGGTATATATTTTGCTATAAAAAAAAATTAAAAAAAAAAAAAATTATAGTTTGTCTTGGCAACTAACTGAAACAAAATAAGTTGAAGTTCCAGAATTACTAAAAATAAAACTGCAATAAATAATAGAGATAAATAGAAATATAAAAAAACATGAATAAAAATGATAAAAGCACATTACACAATTACTCAAACTTAAACAAAATTTCCAATGAAAACTGAAAATATAAAAATAAAAGCCCATTCAAAATAATAATAAATACTATAATAGTATATAATTAAATCTAAATTACATAGATATAAAATATCTTTTGGCTGTTATTTCAAAGAAGGGTTGTAGCATTTTGTTGACATAGCCACTTGAAACACATTAAATTGCAGTAAAAGATTTTTAACAGTAAATGAACCACATGCAATGGCTCTGTCTTTTATCCAACATTTTCAGCCAGTCTCACAGCTTCTCAGATCCTGACCTCTACATGAAAATATACTGTCACAGTATGAGCAAAGCACCTAATATCTGGTAAAATGGTCATGCAGCATGCTTGTATTACTACTTAAAGACTCAGAATCAGCTGTGAAGGGTGTTTTAACAGGGAAGAGAGCAGGTACTGCTGTAACACCAAATGGAGACCGTGAAGCCCTTGGTCTGGCCTGTGTATGTGTGTGTTTAAATGGAGATAAAGGAGACCTTGAGCTGTCATCGGTGACCTTTAAGCACGTGGGTGTGCGGGAGATAAGAGCAGACCTGCGCTGATTAAAAACCTACAGCAGAGACTCAACGACCACAACTATATCAACACTCTCACTCGCCCATCCATCTCGCCAAACTTCTGCACTGATACCCTGATAACAGATTTAAAGATTCCACACAGGCCTACTATTTTGTAAGTCATTATTGCTGATGAGCTCGTCAAACAATAATTGGGTTTAACTAGATTCTTCCAAAATAAAATAAGCATCCATGATGTTAAAGGATTAGTTCACTTTCAAATGAAAATTAGCCCAAGCTTTACTCACCCTCAAGCCATCCAAGGTGTATACGACTTTCTTCTTTCTGATGAACATGATCAGAGATATATTAATAAATATCCTAACGCATCCAAGCTTTATAATGGCAGTGAGCGTTGTCAATGAGTATGAGCTGAAGAAAGTGCTTCCATCCACATCCATCCATCAAAAACGGGAATACATAATCACACGGCTCCGGGGGGTTAATAAAGTCCTTCTGAAGCGAAGCGATGCATTTGTGTAAAAAAAAAAAAAAAACATCCATATTTACCAAGTTATGAAGTAAAATATCTAGCTTCCACCAGACCGCCTTTCGTATTCAACTTACGAAGAAAGTCTAAACTGGCGTTGCATCTGTTAAGCTTTTTCCTTAAGTTGAATAGGGAAGGCATAGGATGTAGCGTAAGCTGTGAGAGTTTTACACTTTCATAAGTTGAATACGGAAGGCGGTCTCAGCTCCACCCACATCCCACCTCTTTGCCCATTTTTGGTCATCGGGAGTGATGCGCGGTGATCGCCAAGATGGCGACAGTCGGCTCCGCCCACTTCATGCTTCAAAAATGACACCTAAGGGTGACATCACGGACACTACATCCATTGCTGGTGTGGACGCTAATATAGTTATCTTTTATAGTTATCGTCCTTGGAGTGAATGGGAATTTAGTCTGGTAAAAACTGTTAGTTTTGATCACTTAGTAAAGTAACAACACACATGATTTGAGGAATTATTCATGTCTGGAGCAAACACAAACACTGCAGGACTAGTAACACACTGACGATTGTTCAAATCACTAACCTTAAATATAAGCAATACTGGCGACGCCTTAAACACTGTTAATTAATAATTAATGTTGCCGAAATAATGCAGTTTTTACACATACCGACAGCTTTGATGCATGAGTCCTGGAATGAAACTCAATCTATGGCTTTCCAGCATGTATAAAATACTAGATGCAGCTTCTTGAACCCTAAGCTCTTTGAACCCCTGCCAACAGTCGCATTCAGTCCATAACAGCCAAGACTCATTCATCACTGCAACTTTTTCCGCAGCTCAATGTGCATTTCCAGACTCATTCTTTATCATTAAAGTCCTCCTCCCAAGCTAATAATGTACTACGGCAATCAACAAATCACTCTGGCATCAGTGTCACAGGGAATGAGAGCGGTCAGTTATTGTCAGTTTTCACCTTTTTGACTTTGCGCAGCTGGTAATGCAGAGTTTGTAATAGTTTCCCTTGGTCTGAAATCAGCCAAGACACTTTAGGGACCGAGATTAGTCTTGATAACCGCTGGACATGAGCTGAGATCAACAGGATGAATGGGACTGTCCTTTAGGGCAGGTCGGCGCACTGAGGCCGCTGGGGATCCCGATGGAGGGGTGAGATTTCAGAGCAACACGTCTATATCACAGTCCATTTTATAAAGGAGCCCAGAGCTACTCATGGTCACAGAGAGATAAAAAGTGAGAAATTTGAAAAAGAGGCGGGGTACAATATTAACACATGATAAGAGCTGAGTCTTTGCTTCTGCAAGTAATCTAAAAGTTAATAGACATACATATACACACATTATATATATATATATATATATATATATATATATATATATATATATATATATATATATATATATATATATAATATATGTACTATGTATGTATAATATATATACATTTTTCACTGTTTGTTATATTGCAGCCATTTGCTAAAATCATTTAAGTTAATTTTTTTCCTCATTAATGTACACACAGCACCCCATATTGACAGAAAAACACAGAATTTTTGACATTTTTGCAGATTTATTAAAAAAGAAAAACTGAAATATCACATGGTCCTAAGTATTCAGACCCTTTGCTGTGACACTCATATATTTAACTCAGGTGCTGTCCATTTCTTCTGATCATCCTTGAGATGGTTCTACACCTTCATTTGAGTCCAGCTGTGTTTGATTATACTGATTGGACTTGATTAGGAAAGCCACACACCTGTCTATATAAGACCTTACAGCTCACAGTGCATGTCAGAGCAAATGAGAATCATGAGGTCAAAGGAACTGCCTGAAGAGCTCAGAGACAGAATTGTGGCAAGGCACAGATCTGGCCAAGGTTACAAAAAACTTTCTGCTGCACTTAAGGTTCCTAAGAGCAGAGTGGCCTCCATAATCCTTAAATGGAAGACGTTTGGGACGACCAGAACCCTTCCTAGAGCTGGCCGTCTGGCCAAACTGAGCTATCGGGGGAGAAGAGCCTTGGTCAGAGAGGTAAAGAAGAACCAACGATCACTGTGGCTGAGCTCCAGAGATGCAGTTGGGAGATGGGAGAAAGTTGTAGAAAGTCAACCATCACTGCAGCCCTCCACCAGTCGGGGCTTTATGGCAGAGTGGCCCGACGGAAGCCTCTCCTCAGTGCAAGACACATGAAAAAAAAAACACATGAAAAAAAAACACCTGAAGGACTCCAAGATGGTGAGAAATAAGATTCTCTGGTCTGATGAGACCAAGATAGAACTTTTTGGCCTTAATTCTAAGCGGTATGTGTGGAGAAAACCAGGTACTGCTCATCACCTGTCCAATACAGTCCCAACAGTGAAGCATGGTGGTGGCAGCATCATGCTGTGGGGGTGTTTTTCAGCTGCAGGGACAGGACGACTGGTTGCAATTGAGGGAAAGATGAATGCGGCCAAGTACAGGGATATCCTGGACGAAAACCTTCTCCAGAGTGCTCAGGACCTCAGACTGGGCCGAAGGTTTACCTTCCAACAAGACAATGACCCTAAGCACACAGCTAAAATAACGAAGGAGTGGCTTCACAACAACTCCGTGACCGTTCTTGAATGGCCCAGCCAGAGCCCTGACTTAAACCCAATTGAGCATCTCTGGAGAGACCTAAAAATGGCTGTCCACCAACGTTTACCATCCAACCTGACAGAACTGGAGAGGATCTGCAAGGAGGAATGGCAGAGGATCCCCAAATCCAGGTGTGAAAAACTTGTTGCATCTTTCCCAAAAAGACTCATGTCTGTATTAGATCAAAAGGTTGCTTCTACTAAATACTGAGCAAAGGGTCTGAATACTTAGGACCATGTGATATTTCAGTTTTTCTTTTTTAATAAATCTGCAAAAATGTCAACAATTCTGTGTTTTTCTGTCAATATGGGGTGCTGTGTGTACATTAATGAGGAAAAAAATGAGTGCAGAATCTTGGTGAATGTTGATCTCGAATGATGTAAAAAATGCATGAATTCCGATATGACTGTTCACACTGCGGTCGCATTACAAAACATCTGACTTGTATCGGATTTAGTACCACATATGGAAGTGGCACAAATCGGAATAGAAAAGATCAGATTCCATGTGGATTGTACTGTTCACACTGTCATGGAGAAAACAGATATGAGTCACATGTGGACAAAAATTGGCCCCATTTACATGCAGTGTGAACGTAGCCATACAGTCAGTCACAGACGATCAACACCCCATATCCAGAAAGGGGCACAGTAATGCGACACTGTTTGCTAACCGAAGAAGAGACAGTCTATGCACAAACCCAAAACAAGAATGCAAGTTCAGATGGCATGCAAGAGCCTATACGCTGAGTTTCGTTTAACTTTTGCAACGCGCTCCACAAACTTCACGGAAAGGAAACCGGGAAGGCAGAAAGCAACATTGTGTTTGTTTTCTTTATTTTACAAAAACACAATGTTTTGTTTTTATTGTGACTGGACCCTTTACTGTTTCAAATGATGTTTTATTCTTATCTGTATTGTTTCCGCTATTATAATGAGGCAAAATCATTTGCCATTGTGCAGATTTCTGCACCAAGCAACACCCTACCAGCAATTCAGAATACCCTTGCAACCACATAACACATTAAAATCCCCTCAGAGCCCCTAAGCAACCACCCACAACACCCTTGTGCGGGTGAGCTTGGCATGCAATTATAAAAATCTATTGTCAGAGGATCAAAACACTGATGGATGTCTTTGTTTATGCAAGAGGTGGTATTTTATAAAGAGACTGGCTTTAATATAGTTTTTAATGGTTCAGCAGACTGTATTCTGACCTCAAATATACTAGAAAAAAAAAAGTGTAATAATTCCTTTGTCATAGGAAGAAAAATTATATTGACGCAATCCACAATACAGGCCAGTAAATATTCTCAGTTCAACCGTCATTGGAAGAAGTGTCAAAAAGTTAATGCGGGACCCTGGAAGGAGGGCAGCTGACTGTGACATTAAGTTATTAAGCTGATGTTGATGTGGGTATTTTTCTTTGAGCATTCAGTGTGTGTGTGTGTGTGTTTGGGCGGTATGACTCACCAAAAGCAATCACCTACTTTTCACCATCAACTCCTCTCAAATTCACTGTTTAATAGCCTGCAATGTTTTGCCAGGGGCACCTTTTATACCTCCTTCACTGAAAAAAAAAAAAAAAATTAAACAGAAGGCCGCTCTCCTTCACATTCTCCTTCACATACACAGCAGAGGAAAATGGCTGCTTTAGAAGCTAATTGCAGTCATAACATCGCTCTATCCATCATATCTCTCATCTGCATGAGTCCTTGGAGACAGCTTCCATATTTAACCAGCACAGCTTCTCCACAGAAAGATCATGACCTGAGTGTCTCTATGACAACCTGTAAATACTGAGCTAAAATCCAGCCTAAACTACCACACTTAAATTTGTATTACTGTTTCTAGTTTATACAATGAGAAGAGTTTCCACCAACACCACTAATGGTGCCTAATCAGTGAACACTAGAGCTTATGCTGTTACAATTTCAATTCGTTGCAAGGACAGTTGCAAGGACGGAGAGCAAAAACCAAAAAGTGCCTTGATTATTGTTCAATGATTTCATGCCGAAACCTCACTGAAAATACAACAACTTGTTCTTCCTCAGAAGAGCTCATTAGCTTAGGAATCAGGGTTGTGCACCATTCAGAATTCAAATGAGTCTTTTAAATTCAATCCATGAATTATATTTTTTTTCTACCGAGGTAGCAAATTGCATGTGTTTTGGGACACGTGTGCAAAAGAATAAGAACGATTTGAACAAGTAAATGCACAAGGCTTGCTGAACAAAACTGATGAGTTGATTCTCAGTGAAATTGTCATATTTTCACAACTTCTAAACATTCATCGTGATCCATCAAAATTATCCATTCAGTTCATAGACAGACAGACAGAACGATAGATAGACAGATAGATAGATAAAACAACAGACAGACAGAACGACAGATAAAACAACGAACGATAGAACGATAGATAGATAGAACAATAGAACAATAGAATGATAGAACAATAGATAGATAGAACGATAGAACGAGATAGATAGAACAATAGAATGATAGATAGATAGATAGATAGATAGAATGGTAGAACAATAGATAGATAGAACGATAGATAGAACGATAGATAGAACGATAGAACGATAGATAGATAGATAGATAGATAGATAGATAGATAGATAGATAGATAGATAGATAGATAGAATGATAGAACAATAGATAGAACAATGGATAGATAGAACAATGGATAGATAGAACAATGGATAGATAGAACAATGGATAGATAGAACGATAGAACGAGATAGATAGAACGATAGATAGATAGATAGATAGATAGATAGAACGATAGATAGATAGATAGATAAAACAATAGAATGATAGAACAATAGATAGAACAATGGATAGATAGATAGATAGATAGATAGATAGATAGATAGATAGATAGATAGATAGATAGATAGATAGATAGATAGATAGATAGATAGATAAAACAATAGAATGATAGAATGATAGAACAATAGATAGAACAATGGATGATAGAACGATAGAACGAGATAGATAGAACGATAGATAGATAGATAGATAGAACGATAGATAGATAGATAAAACAATAGAATGATAGAACAATAGATAGAACAATGGATAGATAGATAGATAGATAGATAGATAGATAGATAGATAGATAGATAGATAGATAGATAGATAGATAGATAGATAGATAGATAGATAAAACAATAGAATGATAGAACGATAGATAGAACGATAGAATGATAGATAGATAGATAGATAGATAGATAGATAAAACAATAGAATGATAGAACGATAGAATGATAGATAGATAGATAGATAGATAGATAAATAAATAGAATGATAGAATGATAGAACAATAGAATGATAGAATGAAAGATAGATAAAAAGACAGACAGATCGACAGATAAAACAAAGAACGATAGATAGAACAATAGATAGATAGAACAATAAAATGATAGATAGAATGACAGACAGATAAAACAAAGAATGATAGAATGATAGATAGATAAAAAGACAGACAGAACGACAGATAAAACAAAGAACGATAGATAGATAGACAGATAGATACAGATAGATACAACGATAGATAGAATGATAGAAAGATAGAACGATAGAACGATAGATAGATAAAACGATAGATAAAACAATAGAATGTTAGAATGATAGAACGATTAATAGACAGACAGACAGAATGATAGAATTATAGAACGATAGATAGACAGACAGAACGAAAGATAGAACATTACAACAACAGAACGATAGATAGATAGAACGACAGAACAATAGATAGATGGATAGATAAAACGACAGACAGAACGACAGATAAAACAAAGAACGATAGATTTGGTTTATGGGTTTTTTCATCTGTAGCTCATGATGGGTTCATGACTGTGGCATCTGGTTTCATTTCTGGTGTTTAATGGCGAATAAAGCTGCGGCGAGAAACCTACAGGCACGCAGCAGTTCCACAGCTCTGACACCACAATCTATCAGCCGCCCCGAGAGACAATGATGAAACCAGAGGCAACACCTCACCGATAATGAAAGGTCCTTGCAGCACACCAGAAAATCCAGATCACCACAGAGGGTAACATCCACTAGAACGAATACTAAAAACACACCTCCTTGTAACTGTCCTAATGTTAATTATCAAATTAATTTCCAATATCCTGCTTTTGATGCAATCATTATGATATATTTGTGCATATCGGTGTGATGATTTGCAATTATCATGCATGCTTAAACGCATTTCATACCGAATCAGCCACAATGGAGGAAGATCTTCCTGCTCATGCTCGTGACAAATGGCTGTAGGAGGAATTGTGTGAAAAACCTTTATATGGAGATGATTTGGGCATGTATTATATTAATTACTAACCGCAGGCTCACGCTCCATCATTTAAGACAATCCAGATCAACATTAGAGTGAGGGTACGATTTTTTTTTCTGTGCATAATATAAATACGCAATTATTAGCAAAAAAGATCCATTTAGAGTGATTGTGATTGCACATTTCTCTCATTTAAACCAATATAACTGAGCTCAAAATATTGCAGTCGCCATAAGTAAGTTATTATGATTAAATCTAGGTTAATATTTAGTGCCAGTCATGATCAATAATTCAAACCACCCATCATTGTATCTGCAGGGAGGCTGCAGAAATGCCTCGAGGCTGCAAGATCAGTGCAAGAATCATTGCTGTTGCCATTTGGACCGAGCAACAATATACAATATGATCCTGGACCTAAATCAGAACATCATTACAGCGTGTCTTCTCTTTGATGTAGCAGAGCTGTGAATCCTCTCCCCCTTTCCTTGAGATTCAAACGGTTATTTCTGCTTATCCTTTCTTTGTGTAGACACTGAGTTACATAACAAGCCTATGAAGGTTTTGCATGATGACGCTGGCACTATCTACACAGCTACGACCCCCACCACATGTCTGCTTCTACCCCTGATACTCAAGCTATAGAGTCTGGATCATCCTCCACATGCAGGTCCTGTAGAACACAGCTGCCCTCTACAGTTCTCACACATTACACTGATGAAGATGAGCACTTCTGAGTATAAGAATACTGGAGTAAGACTACAGGTGCTGCGTCCAAATTTGCAAGACGTATATTACACACTACAACCAGTGGGGTTCATCTCGCAAATACATGTCCAGACCAGGTTTTACCATTCTTAGACCACCATTAGATGTTGTTTTAGCAATGACATAATAACCATATACTGTATAATTATTTCCCAGTCTCTTTATTAGAATATAACCAGAAAATACTGGAAATTTGTATGCAGTATTAAAAAACAAAAAAAAGGCCAAGAAAACTTTCAAAATCTGATGAAAAGTTTCTCAAGAGTTTGTTCTTTGAGAAAACAGAAGTCCAGGAGATGTGGCAGGAGGTCACACTAAATACTGATTTTTGCTTAAAAAAAAACAATTTTGTTCAGTTTTTTTTTTTTTTTTTTTTTTTTTTTACATTTTATGTACATATTTCCTGTATTTTATGTTTGTTTCATAATAAAGAGACTGAAAAATAAATATGAATGGTCATTAAAACATTGCTAAAACAGCAAAGCTGGTGGTGGCCTTTTGCACAGTACTGAATAATATATATATATATATATATATATATATATATATATATATATATATATATATATATATATATACATACACACATATCCATTTTTATTTTTATTATATAATACACACAAATTGAATGCATAAATAATTTGTCCCCCCAAAAATCATAAAATAATAAATAGTAATTCCCATTATTCTCAATGTGATTCTACCAGTTTTACAAATGTACAAAAATGCTAATTTTAATTTTTTAAATTAAAATACTGCCATGATGCACAAATACTTTACAATTTAAATAAATACATAAATATGTAAATCATATAAATAAAAATATGTTTTTTTTGTGTGTTTACATTCAAATAATGACAATTACATTTTTTGCATTATGATAATGAGCATTTGTGGGCTAAAATGCATTAATTTCAGAATGCAAAAAATCTTGAAAAAATGCCTTCATTTTATTTACGCAAAATATTATTCATTTGTTTTTGTGTGTTTTTTTCAATACAGGTACTGAAACAGTATTTTGACAGCTTCAGTCTCATTTTTCTTTAAATGAAAATGATGACTGAGAACCATAAACTTCTCCACAGCACAAGGGGTTTTATGTAACATTTTTCACCCAAAAATCATTAACAAACACACAGGACACAGTGAAGTATCAGGCAGACATAAGAAAAAATGTATTATCTTTATAACTGGTGTGCAATCTAGTGGTGCATTAATGTAATTGCATCTTTTTAAATTGCACTGCAGGTTTATTTATCCTTGAACAGATATTGTGTATGAGGAATATAATTCAGTCAACACTGATATCTAACCATGACCATGAGCAAAGGCCTGTCGAGATGTTGATAAGCGACATTTATCTCAAGAAGACTAAATGAGATTAAAATCAATGTGAAGAAATGCACTCATTTAATAACATTACAGCACAGACGAGTGATCTGACAGCAATATTAATAACTACCGGACGTTTAGTGTTCATGTGCAGACGCAAACCCCTGTCTGTGCGTCTCTGCATACGGGAGATCCAAACCAATTCATTGAACTGTTCTTTCAGGAAAAGGGTAATTCAGTTATTATTTGATGACTTGAACGCTAAAACAAAAATGACTGCAGTCAAAAAAAAATAAATCTAATCATAAATAATTATAGAAAGCAAGATATTATGAGGTTAAGATGTGATTGAAGGAGCAAATATGTTTGATTTATGGGAAGAGAAAATATGTTTATACACACACACAAACAGGCAATAAATATATCGTAAATATACATTCATATAGTAGTAATACGTATAAAGGTATATCAGTTTCTTTTAGGCTCATTAGGACTGTTTTCACTTCATATTGAACAACTTAAAGCATTAACAGAGAGAAATTGCGCCTTTACAAACAGAAAAAGAGAGAGATAGAGGATTGACATTCCACATCAAGCGAATCCTGACCTTCTGTAAATCCCATAGAGCCACTGAGCTCGTGATCAACACGTTATTACCTGACGGCGACTGGTGGGACTGCGAGACTGACTGTTTACACAGACAGACAAACAATAGACTAATACACACGAAAAACCTGCGCCACCAGACCACCATTATGCTAAAATAGCGAGAACGGTTCCACGTCTGTCTCGCCAGCGACAGACTGAATGGAAACAAACAGACCGACGACGTGCCATTATGAAGAAAGGACGGATGCCTCATTGAGAGCTAAACAATCTACATATCCCAATAGGCTAATGGCCTCCACCGTATTTGGACAGCAATTGACTCGGAAGCATTATGCAAATTAAACCAGGCTGAGCGGCCAATGACAACAATGGAGACAAACACAACATCAGCTAAAACAATAGAAGCTGCTCTGCCTGCATTTACTGGAGGATATTTTATGATGATATTGTGTTATAACATGGAAAATGAGAACCAGCTTGATCTGGAAATTGGACAAAACACAGCAAAAATATCATTATTGTCATTGCGCAGATAAAATCTGCAGGATGGATCTTCGAAAACTATTCATTTAACCGTTTATAGATGGGAATATTTATTGTGCATAGTAATACTATGTGTGGATATGGTAACGACATGTTGTTTTTATGCATTTTTAGTGCACAAAAACAAGGGTTGCATTGCCAGAGCTTTGGTTCCCATGCACAAGATACAAAGTCCTCCTTTACTTTTGCCAAAACTACGAAAGAGACATAAGCCGGCATGGTACAAAGTGACACACTTTTCCCAAACAACTTTTCAAATGCTGTGCGTGGGCCGTTCTTGATGACTGAGCACTCTTTGTCTTTGTGCAAACGATCACTAAATGGAGACGAATTTGTCCATCGTGGTGGGCTTCCAGCAGACGCTCACTGCGGAGCAGCCAAAACTCCCACGCTGCACGTCTGCGATGGATGACACAGCTATTGTGCACCAGTGTAATATGTACTGAGTTATTATTGATATGGTTAAAAAGCGGCTTATGGCGCTAGTTCTGTCTGGTGTGTAGACTAGGCCAAATATAGCAAAAATTGCATGATGAAATACTGTATTTGGCACTTTGGATACTATTCCTGGCTGCTTGTAAGTGTAATTAGTCATAGAACTAATCCACACATTTGTGATTCTTTAAATCATGTGTCCTGTTAAGGAGAGTGTGCTGTTTATTTACTAAGTGCCCAGACTTACGATTTTCACCTGGTGAACGATAAAACAACCCAAAAACAACATCCTGTCAACCATCAAGAACAATCTAGCATCATGTACTGTAGTAACCACACAAAACACCACTCACAACCACCAAACCTACAGTCCTTTTTTAGCATTTACAACCATAAAGACAAAACAAAAAAAATATTCTAAGGGTTACACATCATGAAAATGCAGAAATAAACAAAAGCATGTCATCTTATAAGTATTACACCAAAGAAGAGTCTAACAATCAATTGAATTGTTAGAGTTCTTTGACCGTTAAATGTCAGATACTTGGCATGCTTATTCTATTGCCTTTTACCCCCCCTTAAATATTTTTGTAATCATCATAAATTAGTGTCATTTGAAAGCTTAAGCACTCAAAATTCATCCTGTGTTTTGAAACTGGACATTGCATTACCATTGAAACTCAATTTGTGATAACTTCAAATTTGGAACACAACTTGGTTAGGCATATATGGCAATTTTAGAGTCCAATTTGTTTCGTAAAATATATATTTTGCATAAAATAAAAAGTATTTAGTTCAGTACATTTGCTGTACAGTAAACAAACATATAACATTTTTACATTTTTTATTTTTTGAAGTGCTTTCACTTTTGCAATAATCTGCTAATTGCCTTATATAAAAAGATTTCTGAATTGCAAAGCATGAATTAAAGCCATTTAAGTTCATATCTATGACAGATAAAAAAGAAGAAGGTATTTTCTTTGAAAGTGTATGTGTCACGATTCCTGTCAGTTCCTGGACTACACTTCCCACACTCACTTTTAATAAAGCTTTGCATATGGATCCCTGTCTGAGTCCAGCTTTGTTACAGTATGAATGTAAAATATTGCAAGGAATTGTAATAAAATATTTATATATTTGGTCCCACTTTATGTTAGGTGGCCGTAATGTACTTACAAAAATGTGCAAAACACATTTACTGATATTGAGATGGGATATGGGTAAGGTTAGAGACAGGTTTGGTGGTATGTGTAGGCTTAATGGTGAGTTAACGTGTAAGGGATGGGTCAACAGTGTAATTATAAATGTAAAAGAAATTAATTACAGATGTAATTACATGCAGGTTGTTCTTAAAATATAAGTAAAATGTAAAAACATGCATGTACACAATAAGTGCAAACTATTATAATATCTATTAACTATTAAACTAATAGCTATTATAACTATAATATCAAATTATTCATTTAAATGTAAGTACATAAGAGTAAAGGACACCTAATATATACTGGGACCATAAATCTAATATGAAATGGGTCTATTTTCAAACAGTCACAAATGCAGAAGTCAGAAAAAAACCCACAAAATTAGAAACATCAACCCAAAACACTATAATTACACAACTATAATTCTAATAAACAATTCCAAAATAAGTGGATAATTGTTTCTTCAAAATGATGACAAAAGGAGCAGCTGGGTGAAATACTGTTATTAAACTTTGCAAGTTTATGCGTAACAATTGTGAACATTTTTAAAATAAACTTCAACGACTTTGTTGGGCAGAAACAATTGATGAAAAGTCCAGAATTATTTCTTTCCATTCTATGTCATTGAATGTATTATTCTAAAAGAACTTACACTGGCAGTTAAAATGATTTGAGTTCTATTAAGAATAGAGCGCAACAGTCAAGTTCCTTAAGTAAAAACTCCAATCATTTTCTCCATTAGGAAACCGATTTCGGACGATAACTTATAAAGCTTAAAAAAGATAAGATAGACCTACTGTGAGCTTCGAGGTTGTTGAGTGATGGTATTTGCTTCTGTTGAAGCCATCAGTCCACATTATTTCAACTTATTTTTTAAAATAATCATGTTTAACAGTGGGATTCCTGGTGAAAATCTCATGCTGTACAGAAAATTACACCAATCAGAGAGTCGAAAAAGCAACACGCTGCAAAAGAGCTCTTTAGCTCCTACATTTTCAATGCACAGATTGGAGTAAAAAAAATAATAAAATAAATAGGACTGCACCAGTGACTTCTGCACCACAGACATCTCCACTAACCTCAGAAAATATGAAAATATAGTTACTACGGTTTACTTTTGTTCTTATTTGAACTCTTCCATGTTAACTGCAAAGATTCTTGACTATTATTGTAACATATTGGCTGGCCTACCACTAAAAATAATCTACTACGAGAGAGGGTCACATTGAATCAGATATTTAATAATTTAAACATGAAATCCAGGACGTCTTAATCGCCCTATTAGCTTCATACAGCGGTCAGAGTCGGGCTAGATCTTACAGACTGTCTGGAGACCTTCAAGGTCAGGCGAACCTCTGCCTGGGTGGCATCTTACTGTCTCCTCAGATCGATAAAAACAACATCAGCGATAAAATACCAGTGATGCTTCATTCTTGTAAAGGGCTTTCTCACCAAACATCCATGTGATACTCATGTACGTGGATTGGCTACAAAAATCTTTGCTTTTTTCTTGTTTATGCACGCATACAGTCACTTTCACACATATACACCCATGCATTCTTAAAAAAACGAGCTCAGAGTGGGAAAATAACCATTGCCTTTGCGTTTCACCCAATTCCTGCTTCATTTAGGGCCGCAGGAGGTACTGTAACAGAGCAGCATTATACCATTATTTGAAAGTGCGTGCATGTGAGCAGTCATTGTCATTTTACTATTATTATTTCAACCCCTCACGTTCAGCTCTCACTTCACGCACACCAATCACCGCACAAAGAGGCTGCAGTTGTCATGGAAACGTTGTGGCGACTTGAACCGGAGACAAGAGCTCCAAGGCTGTACCGTTTCTAGGCGACTACAGGTGCGCATCTCCATTTCTATGGATGGAAACCCCAAAGATGAAGGACATACACCTCTTTGGACACTGTTGCGACTTCAATAAATGGATTCCACACATGCAGTGAAGTCATCAGAAGAGATGTCTCAAGCTTTATAGTGCGCCTTCTAAGGGAGCATCCTAACTAGACAATTAGGGATGAACCAATATGAAAATTTTGGCCGATACCGATAACCGATAATTCTTTATATTTGAAATCCGATAACCGATATATTGGCTGATAAATCTAAATCAAAATTTGTATATAATTTTTGAGAGCCTGATTACAAAAACAAAAGTTTCACTATTAAAAACCATGTCCTAAGCACACAATTATAATGTTCTCATTATAATTTTACAAAGACTATATGACAGATTTGTGCTGCACGTTGCACTTAACTGTATTTTCCTTTTTGAAGTGATTTCAATCATATTTCAAGCAAATCAAATCCATAATGGAGGACAGTGCTCATCTGAAGTGACTCAGCTTAAGGAAATAATCCATTATTTATCGGCTTTAATATATTTATCTGTAAAATTTTCTTATCAGGTCGATAATGATAACATTAAAAATGAACATATATCAGCCGATACCGATATGGTGGCCAATATATATCGTGCATCCCTACTTAGAATTGTTTTATTATTAATTTGCAATTGTTTTAAAAAGTACTTATTAAAAATGCACTAATGAATCAGATATTCAAAGTCTGTAAATGTATTAATAATAATAAAAAAAGTAGGCTCTGTCCGAAATCGCCCCTATACCCTTAAATAAGGCACTATTTGAGGGGACAGACATTTGTAGTGGTGTCCGAAACTATAGTGGACATTATCGAGTGCACTCTTTCAATCCCACAATGCACTGCGATAACAAGTGTACAACCGATATACGCTCAAAAGCTAAAGAATACACATAATGCACTGTGAGAGTCACATGGCAGACGAATTTCAGCGTCTGACCAGAAGATGGCGAATGCAGCTGAATCATCCACATCTACAGTGTAATATCATACAGGTATAAATTCCTTTTTAATTGAAGACTAAATGGTTTGATTAAGGTTTATACAGTTTCCATGACAGAGTTCAAGATAAATCTATTCATTACTACTGGAGCTGCCAGTTTACTAACTTTCAAATAATTACTAAACAGCAAGGTGCACAAACTATGCAAAAGCGGTAATTTGCTCACTCATTTTCATCCACTCCTTCAAGTGAACTACATTAGTGGACTAATGTAGGGAATAGTGAATGAGGGTACAGGGGGCGATTTCGGACACAGCCGTAGATCGTTTTAGAATTGGAACGTGATTCCCAGAATCTGAACGTGACGTGCCTAAAGATTCTTACCTCTACTTGTGATACCTTAAAGGGGCGGTTGATTAAGATTTCACTTTTTTAACTTTAGTTAGTGTGTAATGTTGCTGTTTGAGCATAAACAACATCTGCAAAATGATGACGCTCAAAGTTCAATGCAAAGGGAGATTTTCTTTTACAGAATTCACTGTTTAAGGACTACAATAAATGGCTGGTAGAGACTACAACAAGCTTCTTCCTGGGTTGGTGACATCACAAACCCCAAAATTTACATAAACCCCACCCCCGGGAACATGCAACAAAGGGGGCGGGACCATGTTGGGCTGCTTTAGAGAAGAGGAAAAGTTGTTGTAGTAGAGTGTTGTTGTCATACCGTCATTTTATGCCAGACTGCTTCACAAATGAGGATCAATTCAATGCTGGATTTGCACAAAAGTTTAACATGACGGCACATGCTAGTGGATGAGTTGAATCTACTCCACAGCAACTACATAAATTTATCCACTAACCATTCAGAAACGTCCAGTTTCATTCTAAAAGTTGTAACTTCTTCCTGAGTCTCTCCATCAGTGTCGACTCCGGT
This sequence comes from Megalobrama amblycephala, assembly GCF_018812025.1. Classification (NCBI taxonomy): domain Eukaryota; kingdom Metazoa; phylum Chordata; class Actinopteri; order Cypriniformes; family Xenocyprididae; genus Megalobrama; species Megalobrama amblycephala. The sequence goes on from NC_063051.1 coordinate 884,721, forward strand.
TTGAACAATGTAAGAATGAACACCATTACTGACAATCCACATTTTGGCTGCGTGAGATTCTCCAGCTTTGTTGATGTTGAGCAACCGAAGCGTGAGCTGTTAAAGCTCCGCCCTCTTCTGGAAAGGGGGCCAGGAGCAGCAGCTCATTTGCATTTAAAGGGACACACACAAAAACAGCGTGTTTTTGCTCACACACAAATAGGGACAAATTTGACAAGCTATAATAAATGATCTGTGGGGTATTTTGAGCTGAAACTTCACAGACACATTCTGGAGACACCAGAGACTTATATTACATCTTAGGAAAGGGGCATTATAGGTCCCCTTTAAATGTTGTCTAGGTAGGCAGTTCAATAGGTTTTTAAAGCAGAGCTTCCCATCGTGCTACAATTCAGAGAAATGTGGGACAAGAAGACGGGCATCCATAACAAAACTTCACTGAACATTTGGAGTTTATTCAAATTATGGCACTTCATATAGCTCCAAAGGAGTTTTTCAAAAAAATAGTGCCTTATAACCCTTATTTAGCAAGCAAACTTTGGCAAGAAACACCAACACTAGTCCTTCTAGCACACCTAGTATTTAGTGGGTCACTTTCTATTTCTGTCATGTCACATTAAAAATTCCCATCCACAGTGAAATCTCACTGCTTCAAAATCCGCTCCACAAAACTAACATCAAATATGTTCTGTTGCATCGCACTGAGTTTTCACTTTCAGTGTGCATATACTGCATAGACAATTTACTTGCTGTAATATTAAAGCCAGACTGCTTTGTTGCATTTCTCAAGCCCCTGAGAGAAAGTCCATTCAATTAGAAAATTGCTTTATATTTAGCAGAACTATAGCACAACCTCAGTGAAAAAACAAGAAGCAAAACTCGTCAAAGGCTAATGAATAATACAGCCTGACTTGTATTTAATAGACCTCCTGTGTGTCATACAGCCTAGTGTGCCTAAAACACATTTCGCCTCATTAAATATTCAAAGGCTTCATCAAGTATAATAGACTGTCAGAAGTACCATTATGTGAAGACAACCGTGCCCACTTAAGGCTAACGGACATGGCAAGACAGGGTAACCATTTCAACAAGCTTCTGAAGTGCTGTGAAAACATCTACATGCATCGTCATACTGCATCTTTTCTTTTATCACTAGGAGCATTACACAAAAATGCCCTCTCTGTTACACTCAAGTCAGATTTGGCTGATGAAGAGATGTGAAAACGAGCAGATTCTCTTTCCTGAGGGGTCAAATCTCAACATTTGCACAGATTATGAACTCAATATATGTCATTTTGAGCTTAGGGAAGGAAAATGTCTGCTGTAGACAAATAAAACCCAATGGTTCAGTGCATTTAATGCCATATATCTTGAACTGCTACAGTACATCAATGGCATATGGATATCTTAGTCCTTATGAAATGCAATTTAATCAATATAGCCTGTATATGAAATATAACCCATATTATCACATGAAATACATCATTTATTTAATATATAAATCAATATAGACTATGAACTATATAGATATGCATTGGAAACTAAAAAAAAAAGTATGCTATAGATGAACAAAATGATTTGCAAGGTTCGGTATTTTTTAAAATTTTATGTTAAATCTGATACTTATGCATATGAATATAATATTATGAATATAATAGGAATATAATGAGTGTTATACTATATATATATATATATATATATATATATATATATATATATATATACACACAATATTATATATTGTAACCTATATATGAAACAACACATTAATTGTGATATAAAATAATATTAATAAATATTAGCATGCACTGGACATTATAAAGCATTAAGTATGATGTTGACAATTAAAACTAAAATGTTTAGTGCATTTAATGCCATACCGAACCACTGGATCACAGATATTAAAAATGTCTGATGTAAAATCTGATAAGTTTATATGGATTGTTCTTAATATTTAAAAAAATATATATCAATAGAATCTGTACTATATTGAAGATCGTGCATCAAATAGTCACAGTCTCATATGATGGCTGAGGGTGGCGTGTTGAATATTAATTTCCCAGCCTCTCATATTTCCAGCTGTTGGCTGAGTTTATCCTTCACAGGTGTCAGAACGTCATAAACATCTCTCACCTCTCCCGGAGCCTTCAGCAGCCGCGGCGTCGGACGCGCTCGGTGTCGCCTCGTCGCCCTCGAACAGCTGGTTCACTTCCCCCTGGATGTCACCGGCAGTCACCGTGAACCTCTGGCTCATGCTGTCGCCGGTGGCCTGAAGCGGACTGACGGGGAATGAATGAAGGCGGCTTCGCTCTCTTCACCGGCTCCCGCTGGAGGAATTCGCCGGTGATGCAGATGTGCGCCGGTCCGCAGTGATCAGCCCGGGAGTGTGAGAACTGATGTTAACGCAAGAGCATAAACGTGTGTAACGTGTCCGGTTGAGGCGTGCGTTTTATTGTTCTTTGATAAAAGACACTGAATGAGTGAGTCGCGAGCGGATCATCAACCGGTGTCTGGACTAACCGAGCATCCGGGTCCTAAAGCCCGCGACCAATTAGCCTATCAATCAGAAACATTGATCAAGCCATTGAATGATCGAACAGTGTGAAGCTACACAATATGAGCTGAATTTATCAGTAAAACTAGCATAGATATGATATAAGCCATGGGGTTTTCAATCTTTTAAATGCATGGACCCCCATCCTAAATGTTTATAGGCAGCCAACTATATTTATGTATATAGACCCAATTAATAGGCCTACAATATTATAAATGTGTAAAATATTCTGTTTCTATTATATTAAGCTACATCATTGTGTATTTTTCCTATTCACTGAACTGTAAGATGTACATTAGACATTTTCATTTATTTTATCTAATTATTTTAAACAAATGTAGCCTATTAAAGGGTTAGTTCACCCAAAAATGAAAATTTTGTCATTAATTACTCACTCTCATGCCGTTCCACACCTGTAAGACCTTCGTTAATCTTCAGAACACAAATTAAGTTATTTTTGTTGAAATCCGATGGCTCAGTGGGCCAAACCTGCAAAACAATAAATAAATACATAAATAAATATATGAAGAAATAAAAATAAAAAGATGCATAAATAAATAGGCCTACATAAAATATATACAAGGAAATGTGAAAAATTAAAAAATAAATGAGTATTTATTTTTATTTCTTATGTATAATTGTATTTTTTCCATATTTATTTGTTTTTTTTCATTTATTTATTTATGCATTTATTTATTTCCATATTTATTTATGTAGGCTATGTCTACATTTATTTATTTAATTTAATTTAATTTATTTATTTATTGTTTCACCCTCCATATTAACTTAGCCTATTATTTATTAATTTAGTGCAAATTTCATTTACCTTAATCAATTTAAGTTAATAATTTATTTCGTTTTCTTATTCTTATTTATTTAAAATAATAATTCTTATTTATTTAAAATAATATTTATTTTAAATAAACAAGTTTATTTAAATCAAGTATTTAGTTGTCAAACATTTATTTTATTTAAATAATTTTATTTAATTCATTTTAATAAATGTATGCATTCATTTATTATTTATTTAAATCAAATTTGATTTATGTATTTAGTTTTATCAAATATTTATTTTATTATTTAATTCAATTTTGTTTATTTTAATAAATTTATTTTAATCAAACACATTAATTTATTAGTTATTTATTTAAATTATTTTATTTACTTATTTGAATTAATTTATCAAATTTATTTAGTTTTATCTTATTTTTTATTTATTTATTTATTTTTTTTTTTTTACATTTTTTACTCTGCTCTACTCTGAACCAAGAAACCTAAGTTCAATATTTATATTTATCAGTTCATTTCTACTGAGACACTAAATTGAAAATGTATTGCATTTCTGCAGTGTGGTTTTGCTGGGGTCAAACTGAATGGATATCATTCACATCTAGTATGTGCTTTATGACACCACAGAAGATTAAAGCCTCAGTTTCTGCCCATTACGTTTTCATTGGATCACATTAACATAAAAACAATTAAGGGAAAAAAGAGGCTATCAAAATTATTATTATAATAATTCAGCAGAACGGGTCAGTAACACTAGAGGGCGATAACAGCAGACCAGCGCGACTGACCCTCCTCAGAAGAACAGATGAGAGAAGATTGGAATTTCTGCACACATATTTATACACATCTTTATCTATGCTCATGCCATTTCTATGCATGTTCATGAAACTATAAACTCCAAATGAAAATGTAATGTAATGTCCAATCTAAACCGAGAATGTATGATACTGAACATGTGTGGACTCTGAACTGATAAAACCACTGATAAAGTGTTTGACACCCGTATCATGTGATCGACAGTGATCTTGTCAGACAGGAACCGACAAGGCAACTGACTGGAAATAACAGGAAAACCAAATTAAACAGTAAGTAGCGACCAGTTCTGTCTATCCATGCAGTCTTGCACTGACAATTTAGGGATTTTGTCACCAGTTAGTGACTTCACCACCCCTTTTGAGACTTTTTAAAAAAAGTTTAGGGACAAATCTAGCAACTTCTTGGACAAACCTTATCTAGATTCTTATTTCCCCCTCTGATCTATATTCATATTTATATAGATCAATGAATTTGCCATTATGATGTCATCTAGTGACATTTAGCTACCTGTTTTTGCTACTTTCAATTGAAAGCAGTTGGCAACACTGCTGCACTATTATGAACAGAAGTTTTTTAATTGTATTTATGCTTGTAGTGTTACCAAAAAGTGAAAATTCTGATATCATTTACTCACCTGAATGTTATTCGCTGCTCTATTGGGAATATGCATGTATTATCCATTTATTTGTGTGCGTGCGTGTATAATTTATTTATTTATTTTTTTTTAAGAAAAAAACGTCCTTTGAATTAATCACATTATTTTAAGGTCAAATCTACCTTAATCCATATATCTGTAAAGATTCAAGGTAACCAAAAAAACATAAGTTGTCGTTTCGAATTGTGTTATATTACATATTAAGAATGTGAGAAACGCAAGCCTGTTCGCGAATCGCGATAGCCTACCAGGACGCACGCATTCATCATTATACACGGTAACCAATGAGGTAGTTTCTCTCCGAATTTTTGTCCTTATATGGTGTTGCTCAAGTTCCCGCGTGAATCATGATTTGAGTGGACGGAAGCCGATGAGCTCTGGGCTGCGTGATTTTTATTTGGTAGTTCGGTGGTTAAATATTTTTGTGTAAAACTTTATAATTAAAGTACAGTGCCCCAGACAAGACATGTAGGAAAAAAAATAGAAGGCTACTAATTTGTTCCCTCAATTTACTAAATCGTTCGCACAACTTACTAATTCTTTCCCTCGATTTACTAAATCGTGCACACGACTTACTAATTTGTTCCATTGATTTAATAAAACGTGTGGACGATTTACTAATTCGTTCCCTCAATTTACTAAATCGTACGCACGACTTACTAATTCGTTCCCTCAATTTATCATGCACACGACTTACTAATTCGTTCCCTTGATTTACTAAATCTTGCGCACAACTTACTAATTCATTCCCTCGATTTAATAAAACATGCACACAATTTAGTAATTTGTTCCCTCAATTTACTAAATTGTGCGCACGACTTACTAAATTGTGCGCACAACTTACTAATTCGTTCCCTTAATTTACTAAATCGTGTGCACGACTTACTAAATTGTGCGCACGACTTACTAATTTGTTCCCTTAATTTACTAAATCGTGTGCACGACTTACTAAATTGTGCGCACGACTTACTAATTCGTTCCCTTAATTTACTAAATCGTGTGCACGACTTACTAAATCATACGCACGACTTACTAATTCGTTCCCTCAATTTACTAAATTGTGCGCACGACTTACTAATTCGTTCCCTTAATTTACTAAATCGTGCGCACGACTTACTAATTCGTTCCCTCAATTTACTAAATCATACGCACGACTTACTAATTCGTTCCCTTAATTTACTAAATCGTGTGCACGACTTACTAAATCGTACGCACGACTTACTAAATCGTACGCACGACTTACTAATTCGTTCCCTCAATTTACTAAATCGTGCGCACAACTTACTAATTCGTTCCCTCAATTTACTAAATCGTGCGCACGACTTACTAATTCGTTCCCTCAATTTACTAAATCGTGTGCACGACTTACTAAATTGTGCGCACGACTTACTAATTTGTTCCCTTAATTTACTAAATCGTGTGCACGACTTACTAAATTGTGCGCACGACTTACTAATTCGTTCCCTTAATTTACTAAATCGTGTGCACGACTTACTAAATTGTGCGCACGACTTACTAATTTGTTCCCTTAATTTACTAAATCGTGTGCACGACTTACTAAATTGTGCGCACGACTTACTAATTCGTTCCCTTAATTTACTAAATCGTGTGCACGACTTACTAAATCATACGCACGACTTACTAATTCGTTCCCTCAATTTACTAAATTGTGCGCACGACTTACTAATTCGTTCCCTTAATTTACTAAATCGTGCGCACGACTTACTAATTCGTTCCCTCAATTTACTAAATCATACGCACGACTTACTAATTCGTTCCCTTAATTTACTAAATCGTGTGCACGACTTACTAAATCGTACGCACGACTTACTAAATCGTACGCACGACTTACTAATTCGTTCCCTCAATTTACTAAATCGTGCGCACAACTTACTAATTCGTTCCCTCAATTTACTAAATCGTGCGCACGACTTACTAATTCGTTCCCTCAATTTACTAAATCGTGCGCACAACTTACGAATTCGTTCCCTCGATTTACTAAATCGTACGCACGACTTACTAATTCGTTCCCTTAATTTACTAAATCGTGCTCACGACTTACTAATTCGTTCCCTCAATTTACTAAATTGTGCGCACGACTTACTAATTCGTTCCCTCGATTTAATAAAACATGTGCACGACTTACTAATTCGTTCCCTCAATTTACTAAAACGTGCGCACGACTTACTAAATCGTACGCACGACTTACTAATTCGTTCCCTCAATTTACTAAATCGTGCGCACAACTTACTAATTCGTTCCCTCAATTTACTAAATTGTGCGCACGACTTACTAATTCGTTCCCTTAATTTACTAAATCGTGCGCACGACTTACTAATTCGTTCGCTCAATTTACTAAATCGTGTGCACGACTTACTAAATCGTACGCACGACTTACTAATTCGTTCCCTCAATTTACTAAATCGTGCACACGACTTACTAATTCGTTCCCTCAATTTACTAAATCGTGCGCACGACTTACTAATTCGTTCCCTCAATTTACTAAATCGTGCGCACGACTTACGAATTCGTTCCCTCGATTTACTAAATCATATGCACGACTTACTAATTCGTTCCCTCAATTTACTAAATCGTGCTCACGACTTACTAATTCGTTCCCTCAATTTACTAAATTGTGCGCACGACTTACTAATTCGTTCCCTCGATTTAATAAAACATGTGCACGACTTACTAATTCGTTCCCTCAATTTACTAAAACGTGCGCACGACTTACTAAATCGTACACATGACTTACTAATTCGTTCCTTCGATTTAATAAAACATGCGCACGATTTACTAATTCGTTCCCTCAATTAACTAAATTGTGCACACGACTTACTAATTCATTCCCTCAATTTACTAAATCGTGCACACAACTTACTAAATCGTACGCATGACTTACCAATTCGTTCCCTTGATTTACTAAATCATACGCACGATTTAATAAAACGTGCGTACGATTTACTATTTTGTTCCCTCAATTTATAAATCATGTGCATGATTTATAAATCGAGGGAACGAAATAGTAAATCGTGCGCACGTTTTAGTAAGTTTACATGGTATTGCACGATTTAGTAAGTTTACATGGTATTGTTTTCAAAAGTTTGCGTTTTCAGGCCCCCAAAACGCTGTTGTCATGTAAATGAATGGCCAAAACGCATAAAAGGTTTTTCTGTTTATTTGAAAATGGTGTCGTGTAAACGGCCCCTGATTCATCAACTGGGATTGTATGGATTATCATCATGTTCAGTTTGTGTGGTTTTTGAAACAAAATAATTGAAAATTTAGGGGCTGTTTAAAAACGGAAAACTTTTTTTTCTCCGTTTTGGCCTTTCATTTACACAACAATGGCGTTTTGTCGGCCTGAAAACTCTTTTGAAATCGGGTTTGCTGGCGTTTATGTGAATGTGCAAGTTTTTGAAAATGATACCGTTATCGTCTCTGTGTAAACAACAAAAATAAGAAATTCGTGAAAATAATGATTTCAAGCACGCGTAATGTTTCTTTACAAAGTGACATCGCCATCTACTGGCCTGGCAGCAGAATACAGCGTTTTTAGTTGTTTTCGCAGATCCGTGTGAACTGAGATCGTTTTGACAACGTTGTGGTCTGTACGCAAAAAAAGCAAAGGAAAAACTTTTCATCGTTGTTGTGTAAATATACCCTTAACTGATTAAAGAAGAACGTTTGTCATTTTTGTCACTGTCATATACAGTAAATATATATAATAGTATAGTAGCCTATAGCATAGTAAGCTATTTTTTATATTTTATATGTATTTTTTATGTATTTTTTATAAATTTATGTGTTTTTATATTATATATATTTAACATTTTGTATACTTTTTGCTTTTTTTATATATCAAATACATACATTTCAGCCAATTACAGTGCATTTTCAAATCCTTTTCTGTATTTTAATGATTTCTACTTCTTCCTTTCCATTTCTATTTGAATTGCTCCACCAGTGCACATTGTGATCCGGCAGTATCAGCCCTCTGACCGGGAGGCTGTCGAAAGAGTTTTCCGAGAAGGAATAGAGGAGCACATCAATCCTGCATTCATGTATGCCATTACCCGACCTCTGCACATCACTGTTAGCCTGTTCTTTTACATCGTCGCTTATGTGATGGGTGGACAGTCAGTGGTTCTGGCCCTGATGTCTGGAGGAGCCTGGATAGGCCTCGTGTACTTCTGCTGCCATGAGTTCTATGCCGGCTACGTCCGGGCGAGACTGAACACGGATATGCAAGATATTCCTGGTTACTACCTCAGTAATCCAGACAACTGCTTCTGGGTTGCCGAAGCTGAGATGAACGGTCGGCCTCAGATTTTGGGTATGGTGGCTGTGGAAGGTAAAAATGACCCGGGAAGCGATGGGAAAAAGTATGGCGAGGTTTACCGAATGATTGTTTCGTCCTCCTGTCGCCGTGCTGGTCTCGGTAAACGGTTGGCCAACACTGCCGAAGACTTCTGTAGGGAACGCGGCTTCTCAAAGATTGAACTGTCGACCTCTTCTACACAGAAAGCAGCCGTGGCGCTGTACTTTAAGCTGGGCTTTAAACTCATCCTGGTTCATACGCGCTCTGAGAACCTGCAGTGGATAGTCTGGATGACTAGAGCCACAATTCTGACCATGGAGAAGAACATCTGATCATTAACTTTTCAGCTAAAGGCTGAAAATTACTTTTGTAGTTTTGATTTATGCATGTTTTAATAATCAGTAGTTTTAATTGATGTATGTCTTTAATAATCATAGCTGCTTAGTTATATTGCACTTTTTGCACAAGTTTTATAGCACTGTTTTATACCACACATATGTAATTAAAATAGGATTAAAGATTTTTCACTTTTGAATTTGATTCCTTATTTATTTCTTGCTTGCAATACATATCTGTGCATTTTTAGTAATTTCATTATTTCAAGTTATTTCTGTGCATTACACATGTAAATTTCATTACACAGCCCAGATGGAGCCTGTTTAGAGTGAAGCTGATTGGTTCTGCTTACATAGATTGAATTGACACCGAAAATACATCATCGATGTATACATCAGAAATGCACATCCTGTCCAGACATACATGTGATTTACATTGGAAATAAATGGACATACAAATAAAGTTATCCATTGTAAAATGATACTGAAACGCCAGTGTGGTTGGGGCTAGAAGGGATACAGCTATGGCCAGATTGTCATACCTGTGCTTACTGGGCATGTGCACATCAATATCATTGTGTCATTTTTGTCATGCTGAACAACAATTAATTACTGTGTTTGCATTATTGTAAGGGCAGGTTTTGGGTTTGGGTGTTAATAAAACAATCTGATAAGTAGCAAATTTAAATGGGTGGTTGATTATGATTTCACTTTTTTAACTTTAGTTAGTGTGTAATGTTGCTGTTTGAGCATAAACAACATCTGCAAAGTTACGACACTCAAAGTTCAATGCAAAGAGAGATATTTTCTTTTACAGAAATTACTTTTTTAAGGACTACAACAAATGGCTGGTAGGGACTGCAACAAGCTTCTTCCCAGGTTAGTGACATCACAAACCCTAAAATTTACATAAAGAGGAAGAGTTGTATTAGAGTGTTGTTATCATGCCGTCATTTTACGCCGGACTGCTTCACAAACGAGGGTCAATTCAACGCAGGTTTTGCACAAAAGATGAACATGACGGCACATGCTAGTGGATGAGTTGAATCAACTCCACAGCAACTACATAAATTTATCCACTAACCATTCAGAAACGTCCAGTTTCATTCTAAAAGTTGTAACTTCTTCCTGAGTCTCTCCATCAGTGTCGACTCCGGTTTGAACAATGTAAAGCTGAACACCGTTACTGACAATCCTCATTTTGGCTGCGTGAGATTCTCCAGCTTTGTTGTTGTTGAGCTGTTAAAGCTCCGCCCTCTTCTGGAAAGCAGCAGCTCATTTGCATTTAAAGGGACACAGAGAAAAACAGTGTGTTTTTGCTCATACCCAAATAGGGGCAAATTTGACATGTTATAATAAATTATCTGTGGGATATTTTGAGCTGAAACTTCACAGACACATTCTGGAGACACCAGAGACTTATATTACATCTTGTGAAATGGGCATAATAGGTCCCCTTTAATTTATTGTTATTTTATGGCCAGATTTTGCGTCACGTCTGGCCGTAGCTGTATATCTTCAATGCCTCCCTCAAATATCACCGGCCATGATTTGAAATATCCAGGTAAGAAGGCATTTATCAAAACTTTATGGAGCTTATTCTTGACTTGTTTTTTTTTTTTTTTTTTTTTTTTTTTTAATGATTTACAGAGTGATTAACAATTAAGGTAAAGTGTGATTTAGCAGTAATAGAAGTAATGCTACAATAAACACTTAAAGTGATAAAAAAAACCCTCTACTGCTGTACTACTTCTAAACAGACACTAGAGGGAGGCATCAACCTTAATATGCATACTTGCTCTATTGGATAAAAGTCCTCAGGTGGATCAGATATTTTCTAACCAAACTGCATGCAAGATCATGTGGTACTTGTGAAAGTTGGCAGATATGTAATGCATTTACTGGTTTTACTTGTCATTTTGTGAAATATATTACAACTCTCAGTTTTGAATACAATATAAGCAATTTTTTTTTTTTTTTTTTACTCTTTAATATTTTGTTCCTCAGAATATTATAGGTATTTTGTCTTATTCCCACAATGGTGTCCAGACCATGTTGCATCAGAAAAAAACACAGTAACTTCATTTTTTTACAATCTCACAGTGATTATGATAAAGCTATCAGGAAGTAATGGAAAATATAACAGGAAATATACAATAGTTTTGAATTGTCCTCCTACTAGATGTGGTAATTGCTGACTCATAGAGAGATTATACTTAACATACCTTGGAGTAAGTGAATGACCTTTTAAAGATTACAAAATCTTCCACATTGCTGTCGTACAGTAAAGCAGCGTGAATGATAAGGAGAAAGCTGATAATACATAGATATAAATCATGGATGTAGGTTGGTTTGTGTGTAGGGTTTCTACAGGTTAAACCAGTTTCATTCAGTCCATCTGTGTAAACATTTATGTTCCATTTATGATTATTTTTATGATTATTTTTAAAGAAGTCTCTTCTGCTCACCAAGGCTGCATTCATTTGATCATAAATAAAGAAAAAAACATGAAATTGTGATGTTATTACAATTTAAAGGCACAATATGTACGATTTTGTAGATTAAAATACCAAAAAACGACAAGAGCAATATTGTAGACTTGTGCACTTACATTATCCCAAATGTTTCCAACAATTTTAAACCCAGATAAATCAGCAGTTTTAACCAGGACACGGAGTGTGTCATTTTGTCTCCTGTGAATGACACCATATCTGCATTACCCTCGATTTCCAGTAGAACCCATGGAATACGTATATTGGAATATATTATGCTTTATTAGACATGTGAGCAACTGTTTGGATACTTTTATTAATAGAAAACAAATCTTTGTTATATAGCTCAACACTGTTAATCTTATTGTTTGAATCACTTCTTTTCTTGATTTAACACAAGTACCATATTTTTTACCATGCCTCAGAGACAACACTATTTTGTCAAGTGGCTAAAATAGCATAATCAGAGAGAGCTTTTTCCATCATACACTATACGTGTTTTTAAATTAATTGCATGTCATTTCACAACACAAGTCATGCAGTTTTTATTAATATGACCTTGTAATATCAATCTAGATTATTGCAAAGTGCAACAAGTCTCTTATAGCAGCCACTGAACGAACGCATGTTATAACTTAACTTTCAACACACTCAAATGTATTTAGTATGATTGTTTTAACCATGCTTCATACCACAGTAACGTTAATAAAACTTTAATACATTAGCTCATACATGAACATGGTTTCTGGAGGTAAAGATGACAACTCCCATGATTCCAAGCTCATTCATGCCGTCATCAAGCTACGCTTCTGTTTTAAACAAGCAACCTCTAGTGGCGAAAATTACATATTGTGCCTTTAATATAACTGATTTCCTTTTTGAATATGTTGTAAAATGTAAATTATTCCTGCGATCAAAGCATCATTACTCTAGTCTTCAGTGTCACATGATCCTTCAGAAATCATTCTAATATGCTGATTTTCTGCTCAAGAAACATTTCTGATTATTATCAATGTTGAAAACAGTTGTGCTGCTTCATATTTTTGTGGAAACTATGATACATTTTTTCAGCATTTATTTGAGATATAATCTTTTGTAACATTATAAATGTCTTTACTGTCACTTTTGATTAATTTTATGTATTTTTGCATCCCTGTTAAATTAAATATTAGATTAATTTGTTGTTTTTTTTACTGGTTATACGTATTTGTTGCCATTTTGTATGTCTTTGTAATATAAGTGAACAACCTCACAGAATGTCTTCTTTCTGTAGAAACCTTTAGTTCTGTATGGACTGTTGCCCATTTCTTAACTCGGGATAAAGGGCTTCCAGCAGGTGAATGTCCCCATTAGTAATTTAGTTTGCAATGTGAGAAACATTAGAATTGTTTTTATTCTCTTTTTGTTAAATCAATGTCACTTCATGTGAGTCTTGATGCTAATTTCAGGATCTTAATAGTCCCAATGTTGAGCTTGTTGTTCTAGTTTGGCTTTGATGAAGTAAGAATCAAGTCTTACGTCAGCTCTAAGATAACCACATGCCATAATTCAGGAAAACTAATAAGACAAGAGCATGACAATTTAATTACAGGAACGCCATTCCATTTCAATCGCAGTAAAGCAAGAATAAAGATAAAAACATTCATTTTGGATGATTTATTCACTGCTTGACTTGAGTGACTATCGACATGGGTGGCAATCAGATATTTGACTCTATTGCATTGCTTTATTGGCGTAGTGAGTTTGTTTTTGCTCTGAGCCCACACAACACGAGGTGAATGACACTGGCATCAGGCCAAAGCAAAGGGACGTTGAGAAACTGGGGTTAAAGTTACAGTAGCTGCTGTTATATCACTTGGCAGTGTTTTTGTGTGCCTTTCTGTCAAAACATCAGGTTCATAGCTTGTGAAATACCAGAACATGATGACATTGTTGAATCTGTGTCAGTCCAGTGTCAGCTGACAGGCTCAGAGTGGCCAATTAACCCAAACACCCCCATCCACCCCATAAGCCCCCTGAGAACAGGTCGATTCTTCATACTGGAGTACGGCCAGCAGGGGGAAAAATAAATAAATAATAAAAAAATACTTAAGGGAAAAACAACAGTAATAGTAATAATAATAATAATATATTTTTAATATGACAAATTTTATTAATATTTTTATTTTATATTGTATAATTTATTTTGATTATATTTTACCTTATTATATTTTAAGAATGCTTGACATCAGTAAATAAATATATTAAAGAAAAATATACAATTTTCATATATATATATACCCCTTAAGCCCCCTGCGAACAGGACGATACATACTGGAGTACCTTAAGGTACATATTTGTTCTCTAAGGTACTAATATGTACCTTTTTGGAGTAACAAAAGGTACAAAAATGTCCTTTTAAAGGTACTGCCCCAGCGACAAGCTGTTGTACCCCTAAAGGTACAATTTTAAACCCTTTCTTTTCTGTGTGCATGTGAACTATGTTATCACCCAGCTTCAAACTGATAAATGCAACTATAAGGCATGAAGATATTGAGATATTATAAACATTAACATCATGATTTTCTGTTTTGTTTGGTGAATAAAACTATATAAATAAATTTGGATTTACTGGATATATCAGAAAATAAAACATATATAAATGTGAGTGATAAAAATAATTATATTTATTTTCTATAATTATTTTTATCACACACACACACACACACACACACACACACACACACACACACACACACACACACACAATTTTATATATTTAATTAAATAAATATACATATATTAAATATATAATACTGTAAAAATACAGTAAAAACAGTAATATTGTGAAATATTATTACAATTTAAAATAACTGTTTTCTATTCAAATATATTTGACAAAGTAATTTATTCCTGTGATCAAAGCTGAATTTTCAGCATCATTACTCCAGTCTTCAGTGTCACATGATCCTTCAGAAATCATTCTAATATGCTGATCTGCTGCTCAAGAAACATTTAATGTGTACAATTGTACAAAATATTTGTGTACAATATTTTTTTTCAGGATTATTTGATGAATAGAAAGTTCAAAAGAACAGTGTTTATCTGAAATCTAATCTTTTGTAACATTATAAATGTCTTTACTGCCACTTTTGATTGATTTAATGCATCCTTGCTGAATAAAAGTATTCATTTCTTTAATTTCTTTTCAAAAAAATAAAAATAAAAATTCTTACTGACCCCAAACTTTTGAACGGTAGTGTATAATGCTACAGAAGCTTTGTATTTCAGATAAATGCTGTTCTTTTGAACTTTCTATTCATCAAGGAATCCTGAAAAAAAAAAAAGTACACAACTGTTTTCAACATTGAAAATAATCATAAATGTTTCTTGAGCAGCAGATCAGCATATTAGAATGATTTCTGAAGGATCATGTGACACTGAAGACTGGAGTAATGATGCTGAAAATTCAGCTTTGCATCACAGGAATAAATTACTTTGTCAAATATATTTAAATAGTACACAGTTATTTTAAATAGTAATAATATTTCACAATATTACTGTTTTTTACTGTATTTTTAATGAAATAAATGTAGCCTTGGTGAGCAGACGAAACTTCTTTTAAAAACATTAAAAATCTTAGTGGTTCCAAACTTTTGGACTGTACTGTATATATATATATATATATATATATATATATATATATATATATATATATATATATATATATATATATATATGAAAATTATATCAAATAATATTAAATTATATATATATATATATATATATATATATATATATATATATAGTGTGTCTATGTGTTTGTGTAATATTAAAATAATATTATATTTATTTTTTATTTATTTTTAATAGTTCTTTTTATCACTTTCTTATATATCTTCTTATCTTCTTAAACCCTTTTTTTTTCTTTGTGCATTTTGTGACGATACAAACAATCACGCAGCTGAGATTTGCCATATAATATATATTACTTTATTTGTGTGTACTGTATATGTGTGTGTACTTATATATCAAACTTATATAGAGAGCTAAGTGATTACTCATTTAAAATGAATATATTTTCCCCTTTATTTAATCAACTTCAGCCTCTACTTTTGCAGAGAAATAATTATTATAGTCCTGATATATTGGCCTGATATAAAAGTTTTTTTTATATAGATCTGATCAGTGATGGTATCAAATATTAAAACCATGGTACACCATGTTATGGAATAATTATTATATTC
Organism: Megalobrama amblycephala; assembly: GCF_018812025.1. Lineage (NCBI taxonomy): Eukaryota > Metazoa > Chordata > Actinopteri > Cypriniformes > Xenocyprididae > Megalobrama > Megalobrama amblycephala. The sequence goes on from NC_063051.1 coordinate 900,909, forward strand.
AGATGGTGTTTAGGGTGCTTCAAAGTACACAGTGCACATCCAGAAAAACATACACTGTAAAAAATTATTTTCATGATTTATCATAACATTTTTTATTTTGTCAAAGCAACATAGATAATTAATGTATTTCAGATAACATCTTATTTTGAGTTTCTGTTGATTAAACCAATCACCTTTGTTGTATTAATTTTTAGAGTCATGTCAATGAACTCAGTAAACCAACAATTCTTTTTTTTTTACAGTTTAGTAATACCGTGGTACTTTTCTGTAAGTGAGTGCAAAGTATTTTTAATGTGGCACACACAATGAATTCAGTTTATTTCAGACCACAGCATGACATCTGCACTTTTTATTAAGAACAAAAGTGGTTTGTGGTGAACAATATCCAGTGAATTTCTAGATTGTCTTGATTTGCTTTTCAACAGTCACATTGTTTTCTCACCACTCATACAGACATACATTAAACATAAATATATATTATTGAGTATATAAATAGAATGTTACATTTATGTTTTATATGACATATATGTACATTTCTACACAGCATTAAAAAAAAGAATTTTACATAATACTGTACATGGAATGATTTCAGTACAAAACAATATTGCATAGAAAATTTACCATCTCTACATAATAATTTTAACATTTTAGTAAAATATATTTACTGTAGTAATATAGTAGGTAGCAGCAATTATGAGAAAACCTTAAATATTTAATTTCCATAAAGTAAATAAATAGAATAATCATATTTTCTACTGTATGTATACTAATAGTTTGAGGTATTTTTGAAGTGTGAGACTGATACATTCTGTATGGGTTAGCAGCAATATAAAGGTCTCGTCATATGTCTGATCCATTGTTATGGAGTCATCCGTTCAGGTTAGTAGTGGTACATGGCATCTGCAAAGACAAAAAAAACAGGTTTTAAAATACAATAGAAGATCCTCTCCATTCTTCAAACCTCTGCTAATATCTTTATGGTCTTGAATGAAATGTTCATCATTTCCGTACCTCATCGGGGGATAAACGCCACTGGAAGCTCTCGACTGGGAACCAGAGTTCCTGAATGCAGCGCTTCCACCGGCTCATAGTCTGTGGCCACAATCTCGTAGTCACGTAGTATCTGTGATAAAGAGCATATGAATCATTTGGACTAGGTGAAGATAATACATTAATATACAAGACCTACTAGAAGTACTGGTAATCGTTTAATGCACAGCTACACTGGAAACTTAACTTACCCAACAAAGACTCAGTTGGATCTGTAACTCAGCGAGACGTCGGCCGATGCACATCCTCTTTCCTATCCCAAAGGGCACATGGGCGAAAGGGTTGATGGAGCTTTTATCTTGAAGCCAGCGTTCTGGTCTGAACTGCTTCCCGTTGTCAAAATACTCCTCGTTTGAACCGATAGCCTGACTGTTGATCATCAGGATGGTCTGAGAACATAAAGAAATAGGGTTAAATAAATACAACGCACCAAAATTTCATCTCAAGAACTGCTAAATATGAATTCAATCATGTGCAATGCATAAAATGTCTATAAAACTAACATCACATTTAACATAGATTATATGATAAATTTACAGCAAAATCTACACTCTAAAAAATAGCTGTAAAAAACTAAACAAATTTAAACAGTAAAATACAGTTTTCCATTGAAACAGTAATATACCGTAAAAACAATGCATTCTGGGTAACTATATTTGTCGTTAAATTACAAATATTACCCATTTTTTAAGGTATATTACTTCTGTATATTACAAAACATTCTGTATATTACAATGCATTCTGGGTAATATTATTTGTCGTTTTCAACAAGTAGCCTTTTTCTCGAAAAATAGCTGTAAAAAATGAAACAGATTTACACAGTACAATACAGTTTTCCATAGAAACAATGCATTCTGGGTAATTTTATTTGTCATTTCGAGATAGTAACCTATAGGCTACTTTCTCGAAAATAACAAAGATTACCTAGAATGCATTGTTTTTACAGTATATTACTTCTGTTTATTACAATACATTCTGTATATTACAATGCATTCTGGGTAATATAATTTGTCGTTTTCAACAAGTAGCCTTTTTCTCGAAAAATAGCTGTAAAAAATGAAACAATAAAAATACAGTTTTCTATAGAAACAATGCACTCTGGGTAAATTTATTTGTCATTTCGAGATAGTAACCTATAGGCTACATTCTCGAAAATAACAAAGATTGCCTAGAATGCATTGTTTTTACAGTATATTACTTCTGTATATTACAATACATTCTGTATATTACAATGCATCCTGGGTAATATTATTTGTCGTTGAAAATGACAAATATTACCCAGAATGCATTCTTTTAACGGTATATTACTGTTTTGATAGAAAATCCTATTTTACTGTGTAAATTTGTTTTGTTTTTACAGCTATTTTTTAGAGTGGTAAAATACCGTTTTCCATTGAAACAGTAATATCGTGTAAAAACAATGCATTCTGGGTCATTTTATTTGTCGTTAAACAACAAATATTACCCAGAATGCATTGTTTTTACGGTATATTACTGTTTTGATAGAAAATCCTATTTTACTGTGTAAATTTGTTTTGTTTTTACAGCTATTTTTTAGAGTGGTAAAATACCGTTTTCCATTGAAACAGTAATATCATGTAAAAACAATGCATTCTGGGTCATTTTATTTGTCGTTAAACAACAAATATTACCCAGAATGCATTGTTTTTACGTTATATTACTATTTTGAGGGAAAATCCTATTTTACTGTGTAAATTTGTTTAATTTTTACAGCTATTTTTTTAGCTTGGTAAAATACCGTTTTCCATCAAAACAGTAATATCATGTAAAAACAATGCATTCTGGGTCATTTTATTTGTCATTAAACAACAATTATTACCCAGAATGCATTGTTTTTACGCAATTACCCATATATATATATAAGATGTTAACATCAAACTCTATTGCGATCAATTGTGTGTCAATTCTCTCGTGCTTTATAAGAGGAGCATTTTTGCTGCTAATGTAGATCTTTTCAAACCAGCCGCTTATGAACTCTTATTTCTGTTAAGATGCTGTTTTAGAAGGTAGCTGCCTTCGAGTTAGACGGTAGACATCAAGACCGCTCGCTAGGTTTTGGATCAGAGTTCATATAGGGACAGTAGTGAGCAGGTCCGCTAATAATGAAATACTCACTCCTTTAGGCAGAGTATAATCACCCAGCACGGTGTCCTTGTCTAAGGTACGGCTGGTGAACGGCACAGATGGTGAAACTCTGTAGAAATAAAAAAACAACAATGAACTTCTTACTGTTGAGATTTACAGAGAATTTCCATTTTTTGCATGCGTGAGTGTGTAAGCTGAAAGGTATGAGGCACGTTATGGCGCTAATGGAGGTCAAGGCTAGATAATCCCACAAATACACCATCTACATTCTCGGCACATGCTTCAGCATTATCCTTCTTTAATGTATGAAGACATGTCTTCCTCTAACGCATGACTGACGCCTGGAACATGAAAGTGTGAGGGCATAAACATGACTTCCATGTGCTTTCGGATTCCAGTCGGGACTATTATGTCACCTGACTGGATCTGGTAATGACCAGCCTAATCTGCCGGTCTATTAGAAATGATCATGCATCACCTCATATGAACCTTTTACAGCTGATACTACAAATTTATCAGAAGAGTGCTGGGATAAAATAAAGAGGGTTTTTACAGTGATGCCATAGAAGAACTATATTTGGTTCCCCAAAGAACCTTTTTAGTAAACCGTTCTTAAAAGAATAATTTTTAGTGTGAAGAACCTTTTAATAATCTAAAGAACATGTTGTGCAATGATGCCATAGAAGAACCATTTTGGGTTCCTCAAAGAACCTTTCAGTGAACAGTTCTTAAACAAACCAAAATCTAAAGAACCTTTTATCCAGTATAAAAACCTTTTGTTTAATGGAAAGGTTCCATGGATGTTAAAGGTTCTTCATGGAACCATCAATGCCAATAAGGAACCTTTATTTTTAACAGCGTTAGAACAATTTTGAGTTCCCTAAAGAACTTTTCAGTGAGCAGTTCTTAAAAGAATAATTTTTTTCTTAGAGTGAAGAACAATTCAATAATCTACAGAACCCTTTTCCACTATAATGGACATTCCGTGGAATAGGAAGGATCCATGGATGTTAAAGGTTCTTGATGGATGATGCCAATAAAGAACCAGAATTTTTAAGGGTGTAAGAACCATTCTGGGTTCTCCAAATAATTTTCCAAAAACTTTTGTGCAATGGAAAGATTCCGCACTCTTAAGAATAAAGGTTCTTTACTGGCATTGATGGTTCCATCAAGAACCTTTAACGCCCATGGAACCTTTCCATTCCACAAATGGTTCTTTATAGTGGAAAAGGGTTCTTTCGATTAAAAAAAAAGGTTGTTTTAAGAACTGTTCACTGAAAGGTTCTTTGGGGAACCAAAAGCAGTTCATCTATGGCAAACCTCTGGAACCTATTTGGGTTGGCATGCTCACCTCATGGACTCCTTCAGGCAGGCTTTGAGGTAGGGCATGTTCTTGATGTGCTCGGCACGAGGCGTTTGCCCAGCAGGCACCACGTCTTGGATCTCCTTCAGAAGTTTTCCTTGGGCGCAGGGGTTACGGGAGAGGTTGAAAATAACCCACAACATGCTATTAGCAGTCTGCAAGAGGAAAACAAGAAGGATTTGCTTGGTCAATCAGGGCCACACTGTACAATGTTCCTCTAGCGGAACAATTAACGGAGCGCTACGCCCGCCTTGCCTCATTCTTCTGACTTATGTGCTTGAGTGAACTAAGCCTGGATAAGAGCAGAACAAAGACGAGTTAAATCAACTGTTTTTTTAGTTCGCTCGCGTGTGACTCGAAAACAAGTTCGCTGAAAAACAAGTTTGTTTGTCTGGGATTGTGAAAGTGCGTCTGTGTTATGAAAGCGTACCGTCTCCACTCCTCCGACCTGAAGTTCTGTTGTGGCGGCGTACAGCTCCTTCTTGGTGAGGTGGCTCTGGTGGTAGATGTCGCAGAGGAAGTCGTCCGCTTTGCCATTTGAGTGCCTCTTCAGATTCTTGTCAATGTAAAGTTTAGCTGTAAAGATGATAGATTGCATGATTAATTCATGATATTTCTGATGAAACATTTTTATAAAAGTGTGTGCATTCAAAAATGTAAGTGAATAAAAGATGCTATTTGCTCAATAATATTTACAGTAAATGCATGATTTTATTTAATGATGTCCTTTATTGAAAGTTATGTTCACTAAAGCTGCATCTATGTGATAGAAAATACAGTAAAATAGAAATAATGTAAGAACTTGAATATATTCTAAAATGCAATTTATTCATGTGATCAAAGCTGAATTTTCTTCAGTGTCACATGATCCTTCAGAAATCATTCTAATATGCTGATTTGCTGTTCGAGAAACATTTCACTGTCAAAAAGATCCACCTATTTTAACTTAAAAAGTTCAGTTGCTGCCTTATATTTTTCAAATTGACTCATTTCAACTTAAATGATATTAAACTGTGCAAAAATAAACAAGTACATTTGATAAGTTAAAGTAATGTCAAAACATAAGTTGCCATGACTTACTGATCATATCATTTTTTACAGTATTCATTTTATTATGCATGTTGAAAACAGCTATTTGAAATGTAAATCTTTTGTAGAAATGCAAAAGTCACTTTTAATCAATTTAATGCATATTTTAAATATAAAAATTTTGTTATATGTAATTTTTTATTATTTCTTCTATATATTCATATTAGTCCATTTTAAATGAACTTTGAATTAACTTATAACAGTGATTTAAACTTGTTCAATTCTGTTTTTCTTTATTTATGTCTATGCAAAGCACTTTTTTAATCATCATAGTGAAATTTTTTATTTAACTTTGCATTCATAATAATCATTTTATTTCAGGTGTATTATGTATTTGTATTGTGTTTATATATTTGTTTAAAATTACAAATTCTGAGGAATATGTATGTGTACTTAAATTTAAATAACTAATTGTTAATTAAAACTGGTATGGTATTAGCATTTTTGTCTTAATGGCAGGCCTACGTGTGTGGGACAACCCTACTTGAACTTGTCCAGCACGTGCTGCTGTTGTTTGACGCAGGAAAGACGAAATATTTCTTAATGTGTGGCAGGTGTCTGTCAGCGAGCGGCCGCTAATGGAGCAACAGCAGCACAACAAACTGTGAGTAATTCAGCCTCGCGTCAACATTCCTGCCCGCCTCTCCCTCCCTCCCTGCTGCTAGTACAAATATTTGGCTGGATTCTCTTGCACTTAGGTCACCGCGTTTACTACCGCAGTTTACTCTCTCTCTCTCTCTCTCTCTCTCTCTCTCTCCTGCTGTGTGCACGGATCTGCTTTGGAGAGTCGAGGCAGAAAGCCGTAAGTTCATGTGTCATCACCTGACTGGAAATGTGCTTTGAACACCTTTATGGGTCACACGTCATCTGATAAAGGAACTCTTTAGTACCTGTGCTAAAAATACGGTCCCAAGCCGCTGTGTGGTCTTTCCATGTTTTCGTATTCAGGTTCCTGTGAAGCTCCACGGGCGTCACCATCATTGTTCCAAAGGTGCTCATCATCTGAAAGTGAGAAAACACCATCTGTTTTTCAACTGCATCTTTGCATTTCTAACACCTCAAATGCAGCTAAGGAGAAGTAGATGAAGGTTTATCATAGACCCTCACTGTATTGGGTCAATTTACCGTTTTGATCGCGGTGATGAAATCCATGGCCTCCTCGCTGACACGGTCTTGCAAGAGCCCAAAACGTTTGTCGTAAAGCACATAGCAAATGGCTATAAGAACAAAAGAGGAAGAAACATTAAATGCATTTCATTAAAGCAATGCAGAATGCTATTTGTGGCAAGTGCTGCATGAAGACTCACTTTCAAAGGACCACTTGTTCAGTTCAAAATACAAATCATTGATCTTCCCATCGACATGGGCTCTTCCGATCCTCTTTATCAAATCAGCTGAAACCTTTCCATAAAGACAACGAGCAGTCACTCATATGTTTCATGAATGATACAGTACGTGAACTGATGTTTATGAAGCAGAACTCACTTCATTGATTTTCCCGTCCAGTTTCATGACTTCGGTTGGTTTCATGAGTTTCTGCTGGAAAGCGCTGCGCACCCGCTGCCAGTCCTTCCCCTCCCTGCAAATGCATGAGTTTAAAATACCCGAAATGTCATGGAATAACCAATAAAATCTTGTAACGGAAGCAGAATATTTACAGTATGAGCAGCCCGTAAGCCTCGTCCCGCATGTCTCTGTAGGCTTTCCATGGTTTGATCTCCAGTCTCTGAGGATAGCTGCCCTCTTTCCTGTAAAGAGCCTCCAATAAACATGGAGAACCAATGTGAACCGACTCAAAAGAGCCCAGCTTCATCCGGAAGATCTTCCCAAACTTCTTATGGTAATCGATCTGAGGTTAAAAAGATAAAAGAACAGAGAAGAGAAACTTAAAACAGAGGAAATGGAAATGTACAGGTACACATGACTATATATATATATATATATATATATATATATATATATATATATATATATATATATATATATATATATTGGTACTGTCAAACGATTAATCACTTATATTTTGGTTGCAATTAATAGTGAGATATATATATATGACTTTGGACAGGTTTATTTATATACTGTAGCACATTTTATATGCAGATGTAGAGATTCAAATTGCTCTGAATAAGCATAAATAACATCAGAAAAAAAAAGTTAAATTAAGTTAATATTAATTTATAGTATATATATAAATAAGAAAAATATAAATGAAAAGCCCACACAAATTTATATAAAATCTTATTTAAATAAAATAAAAAATATTATTATTATTATTATTAATAAAGTAAAAGCTTTTTATAGTCATTTCATAAACATTTTGATTCAAATTACTTTAAATAGGCATAAACATATATATATATATATATATATATATATATATATATATATATATATATATATATATAATTTGACTAAAAATAATAAAAAAATAAATAAATATGGAATTTTAAAAGTTCATTTAAAATCATTAAAATAAATAAGTACATAAATGAAAATAAAATAATAGTTTTATAATGCACATTTATAAAGAAGTTCATACCAGCGCCTCGTGTTGTCTTTTTAAGCCTCCTTTCCGAAGCAGCTCGATGAGGCTGCCGAACAGCGGCCAGTTGGTTGGTCCAGGAATGGAGTCGAGACTGTGCGCGCAGGGCGCGCTCCCGGCAGCATCCTTCGAGTCCAGAACGCACACGGAGGATGTGGGCTTGCAGTGCTGAATCCCCACAGACTTCTTCTTCAGCATCTCCAGAATCTGAGGACCTTTTTGGATATGCGCTCTCATCTTGACGCGTGCGTAAAACAACGTGCGTAAAAGTGTCAGTGGAGTTTCTCTTAAATGGCACTATATATATACTCGCGGCTGTGTTTATCTCGGTCGGACGCGGCGACCAATCAGGAATCATGTGTGGAAGTCGAGCCCACCATTCATTTATGGATCTACGTTGGTGAGTGCATGACCCCTCATAGACCGAGGAAGTGCCCTCAAACGCGCTTAATAAATAAACATAACGGAGGTGAGGCGGTTCGCTTTGAGCTGCCCTTAACTCCTCTCTCTGAGTCAACACTGAGACCACGCGACGCCACTTTGCGCAAATATTTACTCAGTAGCTCCTGTGCGCGCGCTCGTGGCCAAAGGCGATCGGGTTGTTTGAACAGTAAGTGCGATGGTGCCTTAGAACATTTCGAGGTGGAATTTCATTGATGGCATCTCACATTTAATCATCGTTGAGCATCATTATGCATACGTGCGTTTTGCACATTTAAAGTATAGCTATATCAGGATAGTTGATAAATAACATGGATGGATGTCCATGAACATCACGATTTTAGATTAACAAGTCGCATTATGTGTATGAGAGGAAATGCATATTCATATAAATTACACATATTCAACAAGTATTCACAAGTATTCAATGAATGTGATGTCACGAAGAATTATAGAATAATAAAACATAAGAATTATAGCATTTTAACCATTATTAGAACAAATATAGCATGTTTTATGCAACTGTAGAGATTTAAAGTGGTCTAAATAACCATAAATATTGAAAAAATAATGCAATAAAATAAAAAGGAATAAATAAGTCAATTTAAAATCATTCAAATAAATAAGGACATAAATGAAAATAAAATAATTGTTTTATAATGCATAATAACAGATATGCATATGTCCATGAACTTCAAGATTTTACATTGAAAAGTAGTAAAGGAAGTGCATATCCATAAAGAGTACAAATATTAAGTATTCAGTGAATATGTTGTCATGAAGACGGCATGCATAATAATTATAGACAGATAAAAAAGTGAATTATAGCATCTTTCACCACAGGGCACAGCTGAAATTGCATGTAAACTGCACTTTAACGAGCGTATTTGGCTACAAAGTTTGTTTAGCATTGTAGATTTCTGTAAGGGTCGTGCAGCCGAGCCATGTTGTTAATGTGTGTATCGTATGACCCGAGAGCAGGTTTGAGTATAAAATTAGCCGAGAGAAGCGTGTTGCCCAGTACCCAGTGTACATGATGCAAAAACATCATCTTACATCTGAACTCAAGCCTCTCTGGTAATCCCACGCTCATGATAGTTTAGTATAGTTTTACAAAAGTACAGATATGCGGTACAGTAAACATGTTGACTCATAGCACACATAGATCTTGTTTAAATAACCTTGAACCCTCTGCAGAGCTTGCTGTGCTGCCGTAACATTTAACAAGATCGAGTCCACAAAACACACAGAGAACAGATTCATCAGGATTGTGTTTGGAAGTGCTTTGAGCGAAGCGGCCATGTTTATTGGCTAATGATCTCAAAATGGCCTAATGTGGGCTGATATATACACACACACATATATATACTGATCGGGCATAACATTATGACCACCTTCCTAATATTGTGTTGGTCTCAATTTTTTTGCCAAAACAGCCCTGACCCGTCGAGGCATGGACTCCTCTAGACCCCTGAAGGTGTGATGTGGTATCTGACACCAAGATGTTAGCAGCAGATCCTTTAAGTCCTTGAAGTTGCGAGGTGGAGCCTCCATGGATTAGACTTGTTTGTTCAGCACATCCCACAGATGCTTGATTGGATTGAGATCTGGGGAATTTGGAGGCCAAGTCAACACCTCAAACTCATTGTTGTGCTCCTCAAACCATTCCTGAACCATTTTTGCTTTGTGGCAGGAGCATTATCCTGCTGAAAGAGGCCACAGCCACCAGGGAATACCATTTCCATAAAAGGGTGTACATGGTCTGCAACAATGCTTAGGTAGGTGGTACGAGTCAAAGTAACATCCACATGGATGGCAGAACCCAAGGTTTCCCACCATCACACTGTCTCCGCCGGCTTGCCTTCTTCCCATAGTGCATCCTGGTGCCATATGTTCCTCAGGTAAGCGATGCACACGCACCCGGCCATCCACATGATGTAAAAGAAAAAACGTTCATCAGACCAGGCCACCTTCTTCAGTTTTGGAGATGCTCTGACCCAGTCGTCTAGCCATCACAATTTGGTCCTTGTCAAACTCTTCTAACACATCAACTTTGAGGTCAAAAAATTCACCTGCTGCCTAATACAGGTGCTGTGAAGAAGAGATAATCAGAGTTATTCACCTCACTTGTCAGTGCTCATAATTGTATGCCTGATTGGTGATATAATATATATAAACATTATATATTTTGTATATATATATATATATATATATATATATATATATATATATATATATATATATATATATATATATATACAGTGGGTACGGAAAGTATTCAGACCCCCTTAAATTTTTCACTCTTTGTTATATTGCAGCCATTTGCTAAAATCATTTAAGTTAATTTTTTTCCTCATTAATGTACACACAGCACCCCATATTGACAGAAAAACACAGAATTGTTGACATTTTTGCTGATTTATTAAAAAAGAAAAACTGAAATATCACATGGTCCTAAGTATTCAGACCCTTTGCTGTGACACTCATATATTTAACTCAGGTGCTGTCCATTTCTTCTGATCATCCTTGAGATGGTTCTACACCTTCATTTGAGTCCAGCTGTGTTTGATTATACTGATTGGACTTGATTAGGAAAGCCACACACCTGTCTATATAAGACCTTACAGCTCACAGTGCATGTCAGAGCAAATGAGAATCATGAGGTCAAAGGAACTGCCTGAAGAGCTCAGAGACAGAATTGTGGCAAGGCACAGATCTGGCCAAGGTTACAAAAAACTTTCTGCTGCACTTAAGGTTCCTAAGAGCACAGTGGCCTCCACAATCCTTAAATGGAAGACATTTGGGATGATCAGAACCCTTCCTAGAGCTGGCCGTCCGGCCAAACTGAGCTATCGGGGGAGAAGAGCCTTGGTGAGAGAGGTAAAGAAGAACCCAAAGATCACTGTGGCTGAGCTCCAGAGATGCAGTCGGGAGATGGGAGAAAGTTGTAGAAAGTCAACCATCACTGCAGCCCTCCACCAGTCGGGGCTTTATGGCAGAGTGGCCCGACGGAAGCCTCTCCTCAGTGCAAGATACATGAAAGCCCGCATGGAGTTTGCCAAGATGGTGAGAAATAAGATTCTCTGGTCTGATGAGACAAAGAAAGAACTTTTTGGCCTTAATTCTAAGCGGTATGTGTGGAGAAAACCAGGCACTGCTCATCACCTTTCCAATACAGTCCCAACAGTGAAGCATGGCGGTGGCAGCATCATGCTGTGGGGGTGTTTTTCAGCTGCAGGGACAGGACGACTGGTTGCAATCGAGGGAAAGATGAATGCGGCCAAGTACATGGATATCCTGGACGAAAACCTTCTCCTGAGTGCTCAGGACCTCAGACTGGGCCGAAGGTTTACCTTCCAACAAGACAATGACCCTAAGCACACAGCTAAAATAACGAAGGAGTGGCTTCACAACAACTCCGTGACTGTTCTTGAATGGCCCAGCCAGAGCCCTGACTTAAACCCAATTGAGCATCTCTGGAGAGACCTAAAAATGGCTGTCCACCAACGTTTACCATCCAACCTCACAGAACTGGAGAGGATCTGCAAGGAGGAATGGCAGAGGATCCCCAAATCCAAATCCCCAAATGTTCTTTCATCTTTCCCAAAAAGACTCATGGCTGTATTAGATCAAAAGGGTGCTTCTACTAAATACTGAGCAAAGGGTCTGAATACTTAGGACCATGTGATATTTCAGTTTTTCTTTTTTAATAAATCTGCAAAAATGTCAACAATTCTGTTTTTCTGTCAATATGGGGTGCTGTGTGTACATTAATGCGGAAAAAAATGAACTTAAATGATTTTAGCAAATGGCTGCAATATAACAAAGAGTGAAAAATTTAAGGGGGTCTGAATACTTTCCGTACCCACTGTATATATGCATATATTCCTTCTCAAATTGAAATGTTCCAAACAAAACATGTTTTCATGGGAATAGAGTTTCAATAGATTATCATTTCATAGTTTTTTTTTTTTTACTGTCCCCAATGTCACTTTCCATTTTATAAAGCCCCTTTAAATAACAAAGCTAGTTCCATGATGACATCATCCTCCAGGAAGTGACATCATTTTGGAGGGAAATCAGTAGCACACACTCTAGTGAGTATTAGCGGTGGGTTTAATGATTTCTGTGATGATCTGTGCCACTCTAGTACATTCTGTTTGAGAAAATCAGTTATCATTTGTTTTTTCAATGTACTGCATAACAGAAATAACTCGAAAGCACTTTTACACATGTGAATTACTTCAGAATTTGTTGGTTAACGGATGAGATGTTTGGACTATAAACAGTGAAGCTAGTCAGAGTTTATAGCGGATGATTGGTTCAGTTGTTTTTGAAAACCTTAAAACACATCAGCAATAACATGTTTTGTTAAGTAATATACACAATAAAACTTTACCTCTTGTTAACTTTAATGGACTAAATTGACTAAATGAATGCAATATGACCCGGTCCTCAGGTTATTCCAGAACACATGGGTGGTCGTTTCGTTTTTTGGCAAAAACAAGCTATTGAAAGAACCACAGCCATGCAAGGATTTAAAACCCCAACTTGTTTTTGGTTATTTGGCAGAACTAGGCTGTGAAACAGTGGTTATATAAGACTCTTTCTTTGGTAAATTTTGGTTAAGCTCTTTCATACAGTACTTTGGATTTTAGATTTTTTATTGCTCAACACCGTTTTGATGTTCTTCAGAAAGAGGAGATCAAAAGAAATGGGAAAACAAGATAAATCTGCACATGCATATCCATAAATACATGGTGTTTGACCATGCAAAACTCACTGTCATGATGTGAAGGTATTATGTGTTGTTTTTAGTGTAAATCAGGGATTTGTTTTTCATCTGTTTGCTTTGTTTAGTACACTTAGCACAAATAGTAAAGAATGAGTTATGCTCTAAAGTTTAAAACCTAACAAACCCCACTAATTAAGATGAAATTATATGACATGTGACCTGTTTAAAACATATTCTTTGAACCTAATGTGTGTCCCATAAACTCTTTGAACCTTCGCACACAAGACAGGCAGAAAACACATGAAGTGAACCAAAACTGATGACTCAAGCTTGCACGACCCCGACTGATAGGGGTCATTGAGTTCAGTGAAAAGCCTGCACATAAACACTTTGCATCTTGACAAAGGAAGGAAAAACTCATTTATCTTTGACTGATTATATTCTGAATTAGATAAACATTATAATGCTAAGATGGCATATGTGGACATGTTCAAAGTGTTTGGCTATTGAACTTTTTTATCAAACTCTTCTCAAATGAGCAAAATGACTTGTATGAAATGATGCAATCGCTCAAACCTCTATGAATAAAGGGCTTTAGATGATTAACCCCATCAAATGATTTGTTAACTGCCACAAAGAGGATCTTAAAACATTACTGTGCTTCTGGAATAAGTTCACAAATTCTCACACCAGATTTCTAAGCCACATCTGTTTCTTGTGCCGGTTGATGACCTTCGCTGCCCTTCACAGAATTAGGCCGTGCATTCCTCGCCATCAAGGTGTTGAAAGAGCTACGTGTGTGAATGAGAGTAAAATTGTCCCTGCTGGCGTCATTCATACCTGAGTAACTAATCTGGTCCAATTTCACCATTTTTGCTGTCAATTTACAGTGCATTTACGCCACTTAGACAGTGATTTATAGATGACATAGAGAACAGCGCAGATACCTCTGCGAACTCACTGACCCTCTCTGAGGTTTTTCTTGCATAAACAACTCGGCGGGCTGGGAACGGGTTAAGGGTTTCCCTACATTCAGCAGCCACATTTCAAAAGACTTCAAAGACTTTACAGTATGATTTAGGGCCATCATCATTGCAATGCACAATTATCATAATGTTTTTTATGAATTGGGGTGTTGGTGCAGTGGTCTTGTAAAGTAGTGGGAAAAACTATGTGAAATGTAAATAATAAAGTGCAACTAACCATAGATAAGATAGACCGCTTCCATATCTTTTGTTGTTGACGTCAGATCCAGTCAAACTCTACTTGTTTGGGGAAATATGAAACTAATTTTGACACTTTCAGCATATTAGTGTTAATATTGGGCAATATTGTTTGGTCTGTGCAGTTGCTAATACATTTAAGTGTGTGATTTGGGGGACTTTTATTATTTTGTTGAGTAAAGAATTTTTTGTGTGTGTGCGTGTGTGTGTGTGCTCAGAGTCGCCAATTGATGTCGAATGTAAAGTTGTGTCATTTCACTCGACGGCCATCTTTGAAATGCTTCTCGGGCATGCACGTGCAGCTCTTATGTCTTTGAATGGGGAAACATCAAATTCTCCAAAGCTGTTCTCAAAGCTTGCGATTAAATTTCATATTTGAAATCACCAATGAAATCTGACAACAGAAAAGTACCATCTTTCCATATATAAAGTCTTTGATCCAGATTATTTTCAGACACTGGTCAATTTCTGGGCTATTTTGCTTACATACACTCTAAAAAATGCTGGGTTAAAATAGAGAAACCCAGTGGTTGGGTTAAATGTTTGTCCAACGTGCTGGGCAGTTTTATTTAACTCAACTATTGTTTAAAAATGTCTATATGGCTGACTTAAAATGAACCCAAAATAGGTTGGAAATTAAAAATCAGACACATAATTACTAGAGGCAACAATAATAATCAAAAGGTGGACATTTATTAATAAGCACTTTAATATATGTTTATTGTTTAATTCATTAAACTTAATAAATAGTCATTTATTAAAAATATGAATACATGTTAATTTCCAACATATTTTGGGTTCATTTTAATCAAGCAATACAGTATTTTTTAAACAATAGTTGAGTTAAATAAAACTACCCAGCAGATTGGGCAAACATTTAACCCAATCGCTGGGTTTGCCCATTTTCAACCCAACCTTTGTTAACGTACACATTCAAGTGTTTATTTTAGTACACATTATCTATTTGTGTCTGTAGATTTCAGTTACAATACATATCTATAAAGGCAATTTTCTCAAAATGAATTTTTTGAGTCAGACATCTCCTCTTTCATCTATATTCTAAGGTTTGTACAGAGGGATTTGCTCATCATTTACCTCAATTATAACATTTTATTCCTAAAAATAAGTTGAAATTATATATTTTTTTTTTCAGGCTGTTGACAGTATTTTTTGATTTATGTAGTGATCAAATCCCTGGGTAAAAACCTTATCTCTAATATGTCAACAAAATTAATTCCAATGTTTTTATCTAACATGTTCAGATTTATGCAAATTACTGCATATTTAAGTAGATAATGAATCATTCGCATATTTAAACAATTGTCTTATGTACTGAGAGAACTCAACTGGGAAAAATATGGTGATATCTATCAGTTAGTTTGACTCTTAGGGTTTTGCCTTCATATAACTCTGATTGTAAGAGATTGTCACAAAGTCCACACTGAAAATCCATTATCCACTCAGACCCAGTCCTTGCTGGTGCTCTACTTTTGCACAGCCTAGAGAAGAAAGGGTTAAAAATGAGCCGATAGATCAACGGGTGCAATCAATAGCTGTTTCCCCAAATCAGCTCCTCTTATTTGCATAAACGTATGTCTCCACATGCCAGCAGAGAGAGATTATTAACATTTTTGCGCTCATCCTGTGGCCGCATGTACAAAGCATACTTCCACTGGAATGTTCCTGCTTTCAGATGGATGAGTCGAGAGACGACGACATGAATAAGAGCGGCACATCCCAGAGGAACGTGACGCTATGTTTAAGTATTCCTCAGAGAAAATGAGTCAATAGGTGTCATATGAGTATAGAGTTATATAATGAATATAATGCAGCTCAGATTATTGAGGAAGAATGGGATGAGAATTCATCTTGAGATCTCAGACAGAAGTTTAAGATCTGAAACTCTGAAGGAGACACATGTGAGATCGCTGGGGTCATTTTTTTTAGAAGAAACCTCTAAGAAGTGACTCAGATACTTAGTCCAAAGTCTATTTGCTCTCCATGGAATCTCATTGCTCTCTAGGAGAAACACTTGAGGTATTAAAGGGTTCTCAATATCTGATTTTTCTTTCTTATAATATGTAGTATATTTACAAATGAAAACTAGTTGATTATAAATAGGTTAGAACAGATCACCCAAAAAAGTGACAAAGATTGCATTTCTCATACCTTCTGATGTAAAGTAAACTGCCATGAGATGATTTACTTTTGACCCTTTCCCATAATTTTTTATATAGATGTCCTCTTTAAATGTCATTATGATAATATAAATTCAACATTTCTGTTGGAGAAGTGCTTCCAAAAAATGTATCTTCTATTGCGAATAGGTCATTAACGAATAAGGTTTTTAAAAATGTGTCAAAAAATATAATGGAGATATAATTAATTTTGACATTTTATTAAGTGTTAACAATGAGATTGTGTTGGTTTTTTTTTTATGATCAATTAACACTGCTTTTGTTATTTATTACAAGATGGACAAAATCTGTCATCAAAAAAGTAATTTAACCAAAATTTTGGTTACATTGGAATGACGGTATTTTCAAACAATGCTACAGTAAAAGGCTGATATCTAGCTAGCTAACAAAAGGACAACCAAACATTTCATATTTAGTTCAAGATTTTAAAATATTACAACATTTTCCATGTTTTAAAGCGCTTGTATCAAATGACCTGATGTTTCGGGACATGCATATGAACAAGTGAAACATGAATTTTTCAAATAGCTAAGAGTAAGTTACTTTGCTTCATGACGGTGTGGTCCTTTGCAGGTGTCTGAATCAGGGTTCAATGCTAAGGATTTTTACTTGCCCTGCCAAAATTTTCACTTGCCCCACAACAAAAAATTAATAAATAAAGTAACAGAAAAGAAAATGGGCCTATAAAATAAGCCTAGTTATTGTTTTTGTTGTTTTTGATACATTAATAAATAAGGTTATGACACCAAAAGCTAGATTAAATCACTTAAATTTTAAATATTGTTAGACAAATAAACAGCAAGTAATAAAATAGTAATAAATAATCAAATTATGAGTACTAGCACAAATGAATACAGCAGAACAAACAATAAACAATGCTTTTCAAGTTTTTCATGTAGGTTTAAACAGGAGATTTTCAGGTAATATCTATAACTATATAACTAGATATATAACTATAGATTAAACTGAATCAGTCAAGAGCAGTTACAGATGCATAAATAATGTTTTGAAATGTTAAATATAAAACGTTAAATCCTGTTATTTAAAATTATTTTAAAAATGAAAAGACACTTTAAACCTGAAATTAAACCCGCCATTAGGTGGCAGCAAGTCCCTGCTAATGAACGAGTCATTGAGATTCAACCGATTCATTCAAACGGCTGATTCATTCATGAAGTGTTGCTCAGAGACGCAAAACAATTCTGTGGACTTTGTTTGAAACTATTTTCGTAGGTGAAATAGAGTGAATTGGTGTCTAAAATGTAAGTCACTTAATATTAGTTCTTGTTCATTAAACTCTGTATAAAATCAATATCACGTTCGTAATTGCTGATATTTGGAGAAAAAATGGTGCTGTGTAATATTGGTTAACTATATTAAATGATATAGATATAAAAGATAAACTGAGGCATTCTAAAGGCATTTTAATAGACTAAATCACGCAGTGAAATCGTGCACTCTAAATATGCACGCGCACTAGAATAATCTACTAGACTACGTCACGTATTGCATGCGTGCACTCAATGGTGTGTTTTTGTAAAGTGAGGGACATACTCGATAATTTTAGATCGTTAAATCAACAATCAACATTTTTCTGGACATTCTTTCTCATAACAAAGCAACGACTTCTACACATAATTTTAATACCATTTTGCATTATGTTGATATATGATGTTATAAAATCATGCCAGAATAAAACATATATACATGTATTACATTTTAATATATTTTAATCACAAATGAAGTGGCTGCATTGGCCTTTGGACGGTTAAACCAAATGACCTTTTGACACTTCAACATCTTTAAAATACCTTTATATGTAGCAAAATATATTTAAATCCTTTTGGATTCAATAAAAGATCAAGTTGTACTACCTTACATACATTGGATGTCATATATTTGTTTTTATTTTTATTATTAAGGCCTTTGGACAGAAAAATATTACCCGTCCTGTCATTGACCCGAATACATAATTGAAGGAAAAAGGCTTTGGGGATGATTATATTCTTTACTGAAGAAGGTTAGTAATTTTAACAGGAAAAAAACTATATAAAATGCTACAGTTATTTGGTCAACCTTATTAAATTAAGTTGCCTTATTATATAAAATAAATAAAGTCCAATATATATAATCATTTTGGAGTTTTAAGGGGGTTTTTTTCACAGTAAAGTTCAAGTAACAACTCCTACTACTCTTTTCTTGTCATTAATTTACTCATTGTCCTTTTATTAGTGCTGATGTCTCAAGAGGCTGATGACACTGGGCTGATGTGAAGCTTTGCATCTGGTTGCAACACACCTTTAAAGTTAAGAAAACTCTTTAGTGATCACATATGGGATCGTGTTAAAATTGTAGCCCCGCCCCTTTTCAGCACTTGCGTCCTGTCTTCCATTTTGTATTTCCACAGCATGAAGGTAAGATCTTACGCAATTACGAATGAGCCGCTTGTTTTAAAATCTTCCCGGTCTACAGACATTTGTTATGACATCCGCTTTTAAACATTACAGTGCTCGTGATCACTTTCATAAACTCTACAATAAGTAAATCCACTTCACCAGCTAATTACTCTTTGACAGTGATGCCATAGAAATATACAGAGCTGCCGCAAAACGGAAGTTCAACTAAAAGGATTTAAGTTATATTTCTGCTGCCTGTCTGAACAAAGCCCACACAGTCAATGCTCACTCATAATACTAAGCGGATGCAAAGAGCCAGTAAACTGCCTGACTCTTAGGTGATGAAACCCCTCGTCCTCCATGACCCCGACCAAGCTACTTAAAGCCGCGGGTAAATTTGCTGAAGCTCTTGACCTTAGATACTGTGTCCCACAGGGCGCATAAACCCTATCTAGGGTGCAGAGCCTTTCGGAAACAAGCAGAAATCCAGCTAGCCTTATCTTATCATGTTATGAGTAAGCAAACAGGAGCACAGAAAATGTCAGCCTGCACATTACCCTACACACATCAATCCACCTGAGAACTGAAGCGGTCACTAACTGATCAGTTTGAACTGAAATGAATTGTAAATATCTTGAGTGCACCTTCTTTTCCAGCTGTTAGTTTTGTCTTCCACAGAGATTTTCTGCCATTTGCACATGATGTCTGTGTTGTTTTAGCACTTCACTAAAGGAATTATGTGGATCACATACAAAATTAGTGGTAGCAAATCAAATGGAACAAATAAATACCTCCACATGTTGAACGGAAAAACTTTCAGACTGGAATCTTGAGGTTGTTTTACACAAGGTTAAAAACATTCCCATAAATCTGGCTGCAATTACCACTGCCATGATGACTAGACCATCCCTTTAAAAATGATTCATCCCCAATGAAATTTGTGATGTTTTAATGAGTTTTGTGGCTTCATAAAACTTCAATTTCCATTCATCCAACCATCCATCCATCTGTATGTATATCCATCCATCCATCCATCCATCTATAGGGTAACTCGATTGTGATTGAACTACTTTAAATTTTAGGTAAATTGTAATATCCTCAACACTTTCTACGCAGTTGCTAAGGTGTTTTTTCTTGTTGCTAGGGTATTTTGGTGGTTATTTACTGGCTCAAGTCAATCTATTTCTATCTAGACAGAAAATAGAAGTAAAAATAAACAAAGATGAATGGCTGTTTACCTACATTACAACTGATAGGTGTTGACAGTGTTACTTGACCCATTTTGCACCCCCAAAAGGGCATTGTGCCGGGGTTACCAAGTCTGTGGTTTTCTCACAGAATTGGGCTACTTTTAAACTTTTGCTATGGGTTAATTTTTTCCCCTACGAGTTAAAGGTTTATTTGACTGAAATGGTTGTATTGAGATATTTTAAAAGGATAAAGTCATTCAAATCTTTAGGAAGAACTCCAGCTCCATTTCCAATGTCACTCAAAAGTGACTCAGTGTTATTATGAGCTTATCGCTGCTTGTTGTTATGATGGGGGTTGTATAAGTGACCAACCACCGCAACAGCTGACAGTCCTTCACAGTGATTGCTTAATATTTCTTGGTGTTTAGCCAGCATTTAACAACTGGTTGATTCAAATCACTCAGCTCCCACTTAGGTCTTTACTATACATGATTTTCTAAAATATATAGCGAACACCTGTGCATAAACCAGACAGCTGTTTAGAAAAGGTGTTGACACATTGTGACACATTAAAGCTCTGAATAATATGATTGGATACAAATTGGACACATCATGTTCTTACTGAGGTAACGGTCTAATGATTTATTGGTTCTGGCAACCGATAAATGGTATTGCTTTGCAGTTGCTAGGGTGTTCTAAATCCGCTTGTTAAGTCGTGACGTAAGGAACGCCGTTTCCGGGTCTAAGCCTCAACTCGTTTCACTGGCAAATGCCATCGACGGCCGTTTATGAGCGATATTTATTCAAATTAAACATCAATCATTTTAAAAAGTTTAACATTTTAAATACTTACAGTCTACACAACAGTGTCCGTGCTCACAGCGTCAAAGTTATTAATATTTTAACGATTTATAAAAGTTGCATTATATATTTATGCATTGACATGGAATTTACTTCGTTAGGATTACTAGAGCTATGATAGGTGGTTGCTAGGGCGTTGCTATGTGGTATATATTTTGTAGGATGTGCTGAATGGTTTTTAGTTCATTGCTATGTATTTGTGAATGTGTTCAGGCTGTTTTATATTGCATTGGCATGGAATTTACTTGGTTAGGATTACTAGAGCTTTGATAGGTGGTTACTAGGGTGTTGCTATGTGGTATATAGTTGCTAGGGTGCACTGATTGGTTTTTAGTTCATTGCTATGCAATTGCAAATGTGTTCTGGCTGTTTTATATTGCATTGGCATGGAATTTACTTGGTTAGGGTTACTAGGGCTTTGATAGGTGATTGCTAGGGTGTTGCTATGTGGTATACAGTTGCTAGGGTGCAGTGAATGATTTTTATTTCATTGCTATGCAATTGTGAATGTGTTCTGGCTGTTTTGTATTGCATTGGCATCGAATTTACTTGGTTAGGGTTACTAGAGCTTTGATAGGTGGTTGCTAGGGTGTTGCTATGTGGTATACTGTTGCTAGGGTGCACTTAATGATTTTTAGTTCATTGCAATGCATTTGCAAATGTGTTCTGGCTGATTTGTATTGTGTTGGCATTCAGTTTTCTTGGTTAGGGTTACTAGAGCTTTGATAGGTGGTTGCTATGGCGTTGCTATGTGGTATATATTTTGTAGGGTGTGCTGAATGGTTTTTAGTTCATTGCTATGTATTTGCGAATGTGTTCAGGCTGTTTTATATTGCATTGGCATGGAATTTACTTCGTTAGGATTACTAGAGCTTTGATAGGTGGTTACTAGGGTGTTGCTATGCGGTATATAGTTGCTAGGGTGCACTGATTGGTTTTTAGTTCATTGCTATGCAATTGCAAATGTGTTCTGGCTGTTTTATATTGCATTGGCATGGTATTTACTTGGTTAGGGTTACTAGGGCTTTGATAGGTGATTGCAGGGTGTTGCTATGTGGTATACAGTTGCTAGGGTGCAGTGAATGATTTTTATTTCATTGCTATGCAATTGTGAATGTGTTCTGGCTGTTTTGTACTGCATTGGCATGGGATTTACTTGGTTAGGGTTACTAGAGCTTTGATAGGTGGTTACTAGGGTATTGCTATGTGGTATGCAGTTGCTAGGGTGCACTAAATGATTTTTAGTTCATTGCTATGCATTTGCGAATGTGTTCTGACAGTTTTGTATTGCATTGGCATGGAATTTACTTGGTTAGGGTTACTAGAGCTTTGATAGTTGTTTACTAGGGTATTACTATGTTTTGCAGTTGCTAGGATGTGCTGCTTTTTATTGTATTGCTATGCAGTTACTAGTGTGTACTAGGTGGTTGCTAGAAAGTTGCTAGAGCCTTACTACTGTATACGATTGATGGGGTCTTCTAAGTGTTTTTTAGTGTGCTGTTAAAAGCCTAATAATGATTTTCTTTGTTTCTGCATATATTGTTGGTAGCTAAGGGTTTGATTGGTGGTTGGTAGGGCATTGCTATGTGGTATGCATTTGCTAAGGTGTGCTGAATTATTTTTAGTTCATTGCTATGCACTTGCAAATGTATTCTGTATTTGTATTGCATTGGTATTTGGTTTACTAGGTTAGAGTTACTAGAGCTTTGACAGGTGGTTGCTAGGGCATTGTTATGTGGTTGACGGGGTGTGTCAAATTGCATTTATTGCACTGATGTGCACTTATCTGTTGAGTAGTTTTTAGCGCATTGCTATACAGTTGTATAGTTTGATTTTGTTGCTGTGCAGAGTGTACTGGGCAATGTAAAGCTGCTTTGACACAATCTACATTGTAAAAAGCGCTATATAAATAATGGTGACTTGACTTGACTGGGCGGTTGCTATAGTCTTCTGGGTGTTTTTTAGTTTCTTGCTAATTTGTTTTCTTTGTTTCTGTATGTACTGGTGATTGCTAGGGCATTGCTATGTAATTGTTTACTGGTCAAAGTCAAATAAGCCCAAGTCTAGAACAAATCCTACACTTAAGTATAAGTGGTGGTCATGATGCACTGATAAATTCTTGGATCATACTTGGGAACATTGCAAAACAATATTCCACTACTACTATAATAATTTGTCCTTCTTTTGACTTCCAGATGCTTGACGTATTTTATAGGCACGTTGTTTGGCTTTGGCCTCTCCTCATCATGGTCAAGTTTAAAAGCATTGACCGCTCCCTCAAACCACGCCAGACCCGAATGGCTTTGGCACGTTGACTCTTGGGACAAATGTTGTAATGCTTGTTCTTTGAGCGCGAGAGTGAAGTTACAAACACCCGACCACATTTTCCCTGCATGCAGCCTCTGGTGGAAACTATCCAGATTTCATCTCTGTTTCATTCATTGCAGCAGTACAATATCCGAGCGCTCTCAATGACCTGCCCGAGCCTGTTTTCTAGAGATGGTTGTTTTGCCCACCGCTATGTTTTCTCAAATGACGTCAGCTTCCTTGAGTTCCTTGAGTGTAACACTAAATTTACGAGCATGTTGTGCAACCACAAATTCTTCCGCTTGATAAAAGAAGATGGGGAAACTGTAGCCCGGGGACTGTTTCTGTGCTTCAGTCAAACAACAGCTATATTTTAGTGCTGCCAGGGGCACCTTGTTATGATCGCCCTTTGACTTATTTCAACGAGTTCTCGTACAACATGCTCTGTTCTGCACCGTACTCTGAAAATCAACACAATCCTGTTTGTGATTCTTGTGGGACAGCTGCTTTGCATAAAGTTGTTAACGACTATCCAATAATTCCCAGCATGCAACAGAATGGCTTATAATTGTATCTTGTTAAGGCAGATACTTATGGTTAGGGTTTATCATCAAGCCCTAACCTTAAGTATTTCAATGTGTATTTTGTCCAGCATGTTTATGTACATTTTCCAAACTAGTGATTAGGGCTGCACTATTCTGGATAAACTGAGAATCACAATTTTTGTTTTTAAACGGGGATCACGATTCGTCCATGATTCTGAACAGATAACAAAACAAAATAATGTGTAATTTACTAGTGGTTCTGACAAAATGTTAATTGCTGCAGTCCTCAGACTCTGAATTATGCGTTTCCATGTACAGTATCAACACCGAAATTAATCTGCAGCAGTCAGGTAAAAGCTTTCCAAATTGTTTACGTTCATTGTTATCGTAATGTTATTTGCTTTGAGACATGAGGTAGTTTAACGCTGTCTCTTGTGATGCTTTGCCAACATAGTCCTACATTTAGAACAAGAAACTGCAATGCAAGGCCAAATAATGAGAAACAGAAACGATTAATTCATTGCTTTGCTGGGTCTGTCAGTTCAGCTTAGCAGTCTGTTAGTTTACCTCACCTCCCGATCTGAGTCGTTCGTTACTCCCTATCCCCTTTTGGCTGTGGAAACCACTATTTGTTGTCTGTAGGTTTCCGATTGAAAGGGTTTTTAAGCATAATGATAGGTTTTGAGTGTTTCAGGTAGGTTTTAGGTGTGTTTCAGAAAAGACAAATATAATAAGTAAATGATAAAGAATTGGATGTGAGGGTAAAAGGGGTAGTATATTGCCTACACCAAACACTGATCCCTAAACCTACCTACCCTGGGGTAGGTTTAGGGATCAGTTAATCCTCATTAACTTTGAACATTGAGAAGACTTAAAGGGTTAGTTCACCCAAAAATGAAATTTCTGTCATTAATTACTCACCCTCATGTCGTCCCAAACCCTTAAGACCTTCGTTCATCTTCGGAACACAAATTAAGATATTTTTGATGAAATCAGAGGGTATTGGCAGCAACGGCATTGCACCTTTTGACATCCAGAAAGGTATTAAAGGTCCCGTTCTTCGTGATCCCATGTTTCAAACTTTAGTTAGTGTGTAATGTTGTTGTTAGAGTATAAATAGAATCTGTAAAATTTTAAAGCTCAAAGTTCAATGCCAAGCGAGATATTTTATTTAACAGAAGTCGCCTACATCGAACGGCCAGTTTGGACTACATCCCTCTACTTCCTTCTTTAATGACGTCAATAAAACAGTTTTTTGACTAACCTCCGCCCACAGGAATACACAAGAGTTGCGTTTGTAGAGACTACGCTGTCGAAACGCTGTTATTTTCATCCCGCAGTCCAATCACCGGGTCTGATTCCGGCTCAAATTGATAGGGTAAAATTAAAGACATGTTTGCAATAACACTGAGCGCATACATCTCCACGTTATGGTAAGAGGCGTGACCTTTCCGGGCAAGGTTCGCTAAGCTGCTGTCGAATCACAACACAGGAACCGCTGGCACAATCAGAACTCGTTACGTATTTCTGAAGGAGGGACTTCATAGAACAAGGAAGTTATCAGCCCGTTTTTATGACAGTGGAAACAGCGGTATACAGATAAGTAAATTATGTGAAAAATACTGTGTTTTTTTACACGCGAAACATGAACACATGTTATATTGCACACTATAAACACAACCAAAGCTTCAAAAAAACACGAAAAACGGGACCTTTAAAAACCATTGACGTGACTGCAGTAGTTCAACCTTAATGTTATGAAGCGAGAATACATTTTGCGCACAAAAAACAAAACAAAAATAAAGACTTTATTCAACAAATTCGTCTGTCCCCTGTCATACTGCTATGCTATTTCCGTTGCAGAGCTTCAGTGTTTATGTCCGAACGGCAGCTCAGCATTGGCCGGCTCTGGTCATGTGAGCACCATGGCACATTCGTGAGCCCGCGTTCAGACATAAACACTAAAGCTCTGCAATGAAAATAGCATAGCAGTATGACTTTGTTGAATAAAGTCATTATTTTTGCTTTGTTTTTGGGCACAAAAAGTATTCTCGTCGCTTCATAACACTGCAGTTGAACCACTGCAGTCACATCGACATTTTTTATCGATGTCTTTAGTACCTTTCTGGACCTAAAAAGGTGCAGTGTCGTTGCTGCTTATGTGTGGATGAGATACCCTCGGATTTCATTTTTGTGTGAACTAACCAAACAAGTCTTCTCAATGTTGAAAGTTAATTACGTCACACTTGGATGTGGGCCGGGTTGGATGTCCACCACAGGCTGCAGCAGGACGCTTCTCTGGCTTTAGAGAACGCTGACAGATGGGATGTTATGATTTGGAAACTAGCTTGCTATTGCTAGCCTCTCTGAAAATGTCCTATTGCACTTTTAACTGACTGAGTACAAGCTGTAGCTCTCAGTGTGTTTCAGCAGCAGATGTGTGAGTGTGTTTACTGTTGTGTGTGTGTGTGTGTGTTGGGAGGTTAGTGGTCAGCGCTGGCGTTCTCCTGGATGAATGCCAGCGTTCAGGTTCAGGCGAGTACCTGTGTTCTGTGAACTCCAGCAACTACAACCCCACAGCGAATCACCATTGGCCAGGAATGTGCACCGTGTGACCTCTGCCAGCATCTCACACATCTCTGTTCCCTAGTTCACCTGGCCAATAATGAAACAATCTCACAAAAACAAAAGAAGGAAAATTGATTATGTAAATCTTTTTTTTTTTTTTTACATGATAGGAAATATTTATTGCATAAAGAAAAGAAAGTATTGCATTCTGTCATTATTTTTATGACAATATTATTTATTAATTTATTTTAATTAACATTGATGCACATATACAAAAATTAATATAAGAGATATTTTTATATTATTAAAAATTAAAAAAAAATATTATCAATATTATATTTTGAAAGAAACGCAAATAAAAACTTTTTCATCATCTTGTTTCAGACTAACTGGTATCAGTTATAAACAAACACATTACTCAAATTAATATTAACACACATTAACTAAATTCTGAAGATTAAATAAATATTTCTTAACTTTCGGAATGTTATTAATTCATATAATAACTATTAATATTGAACATAAAACTGGTTTCTAAGCATTTTCTTTACACAAAGCCCAAATGCAGTGCATTTTCCTGCCCTCTTTTGATTGACAGGATATATCGTCCCTGATTATTAAAATGATCAAACTAATCATCGATGTAAAAATGGGAATTATGAAAAAAAAATATATATACTAAACTGTTATGAAATCAGTTACTAAAATTAGAGATGCACCGATATATCGGCCAATAATTGGTATGGCCGATAAAAGCAAATTTTCATACTATCGGCTATCAGCTGATACCGATTATTGGCTGATATATCTGTGCATCTCTAATTTTAGCAACTGATTTCATAACAATTTAGTATTTTTTTCATAATTCCCATTTTTGCATCGATGATTCGAATAGCAAATTCTGACTATTTGAACAGCAAATACAACCGTAGTCTATAAATACTTTATAATTTAAATCAGCACCTTTCGTGCATTGCAGTAATTTGAATGAAAAGGCAAATTGTGACACAAACTTTGTGAGGGCATTCAAGTTTAGGTGAGAATTGAAAAGTCCAGCAGTAATCTGTACAGCATGGAGTTATAGTCATTCTCACTGGGTTATTACATCCCCAAAAGAGCCTGAAATGAATGTGCGTGTGTCAGATGATAAGTGCTGTATCATGGTACATGTCAGTCTCCTGTCCAGCGAGTGCATCAAGGGCACTAGAGAGTGAGTGAACTCGTTGCTGTTACATGTTGATGGCGTGTGGTCGCGTAATCAGCGGCTGCTCAAGGTCACGGTCCCTCGCAGGTTTAACCCCTCAAGGTCTCTTTCAGGACGGACTCTGGAACATAGTAGACTTTGTAGCCATAAACTTGTTATGCTGAATGCTGGATGACAAATAACTCAAGAGTCAACAGCTGGGGTTGAGTGTGTGTGACTTGTGCGAGCACCTGCTTTTTTGATCTTTGCATGATGTGGTTAAAATTGACCCCCCATTATTAGTGGACATTGGGACAAATAAACAGGTTAAAGTTGGTGTGTGGTTGAAATGCTTTAAGTTCTTTAAGGACGTTCAGGCTCAGTGAATAATGCATTTTAATGCATAAAAAAGAGAGAATATTAGTTTAGATAATGTTTTATTAACTCATTCTAAAAGTTTACTTTTTATTTATTTATTTATATTTACAATTGCATACAATTTTTAAATTATATTATTTTATTACAGTTTTTATATTTGTTATTATATGCTATAAAAGTATTATTATTTTTATTATAATAACTATAATTTGTTTTATATTTTCTTTTTAAATATTAATATCAACAATAATTTTATTTTTTATATAATTGATTTTTTATAATAATTATTATTGAATAATTATCTATTTATTATTATTATTTATATATTTAATATATGTATATTCAATTAGGCAATTTGGCTGTTAAAAATAATAATTTAGATAATAAATGATTTAGTAACTCATTCTAAAAATTTACTAAAATATTTATTTATTTATTTTATTTATATTTACAATTGCATACAATTTAAATTTTATATTTTTTTACAGTTTGTTATATTTGTTGTAATTATAAATTGCTATAAAATTATATTTTTGAATAATTATTTTATTTTATTCTATAATTATTTGTATTATAATAACTATAATTTGTTTGATCATTATTTTTAAATATTAATATCAACAATTATTTATTATATATTTTATATCATACAATCAATTTGAATATTATTCAATATTATTTTTATAATAATAATTTATTTGGCATTGCTATTCATATATTTAATATATTTATATTCAATTTCATGTATAGTTTTAATTTACAATATAATTATTTTTAATATAATTATCATTTATATTACAATTGAATTTAAAAGCATATATGTATTATTAAAAATCTAAATACTATACAACAATTTAAATTATGTATTAAAATCCTTATCCAAATCTTTATTCTCAACACTTTCCAGGCAATTTTATAAGAAAAAAAAAAAAGGATTAATCTTTGTTGTTTTAAAAAGGTGGAGAAACCTTTACAAATGTAAATAATCAAATGTTCAAAGTTAATATTGATTTTAGCAAACACGTGTAAGTGCTTTAAAATCATTGCCAGATTGATCTAGCAGTGGTCTATGAAGTTCATGATCTGAACCCGCTTATGTTCACATTTGTTTATTATAATGACAGCGATGCCAAAACAAATAAACAAGCAAACAAAATGAACATTGAAAGAAAAAACCAATGAAATGATGTTAAATGTTGACATGTCTTTACAGCACTGATTGAGAAAAGGCAGAAGTCTCTCTTTCCTCAAAGCTCCTCGTCTTCAGATGTTTTTGTTTTGACTTTCAGGTATGTTCTATGCGGTTTCTATTCTATAGAGCGAGACATTTCACAAACCAGATATTACACTGCAAATGATGGGTTTGAATCATAATAGGATGACCCCGGTGACGGGCTAGAACAGGATAACCTCTCCGCTACACCTTCATCTGAAAAACAAACTTGTGAGGCGAGTCATTGACATTTGCTTTCAGATTAAACTCACTCAAGGGCACAACAGGGTTGTAGGCACTCATCAAACGGCCGCTGAGCTCTGGAGTAACTCGTCCACGCATTCCTTTACGAGCATTAGGTATGATCGGTCAACAGAACCTGATCAAATAAGTGTTGAATACACAACCACTCTGATCTAGGGCAGATTGTATTTAGTGGTTTGTCTCTTTATGCGTTGTAATGTGGCACGGACTCAAGGTGCAAAGTTGCGATGACAACAACATGTGCAGACTGTTGGTAAAGTGCTGTCAAGGGCCATTAAAAAAAGCTCTTGTACAAATAAACTAGATAAATGTGTTATTCAAGGTAAGCTGGTGTAATTGAGGTTAGGTTCCAGCAGATGGCAGCAAAGCTTGTATTGTAGCAGTTGATTGCGACTCCTGTGCAGTGAGTGCATAATACAGGTGTATTATGCAATTAATTATGATCCAATTAAGCAAGTCTGATCCTCAAAATAGTATAGACAAATTTTACATATCATCAAAAAAAAAAAAATGCTTCTAAAAATTATTTTCATGATTTGTTATTACAACTTTTTTTCTTTGGTCAAATCAACTTAGATAATTAATGTGGTTCAGATAACATATTATGAGTTTCTATTTGTTAAATCAATCTCTATCATTGTAACTCAATTTTTTTATTTCAATCAACTCAAAAACAACGGTATACAGTTTTTTCAGGATTCTTTGATGAATGGAAAGTTCAAAAGAAGAGCATTTATCTGAAATAGAAATTTTTAAACATTACACACTACCGTTCAAAAGTTTTGGGTCAGTAAGATTTATTTATTTTTTGGAAAGAAATTAATACTTTTATTCAGCAAGGATGGATTCAATTGATCAAAAGCGACAGTAAAGACATTTATAATGTTACAAAAGCTTTCCATTTCAGATAAATGATGTTCTTTAGAACTTTCTGTTCATCAAAGAATTCTGAAAAAAAATGTACACATCTGCTTTCAACATTGATGATAGTAATACACGTTTCTTGAGCAGCATGATTTCTGAAGGATCATGTGACACTGAAGACTGGAGTAATGATGCTGAAAATACAGCTTTGATCACAGGAATAAGTTATATGTTAAAATATATTCACATAGAAAACAGTTATTTTAAATTGTAATAATATTTCACAATATTACTGTTTTTGTTGTATTTTGGAAATGCAATAAAATAAATGCAGCCTTGATAAACAAAAGAGACTTCTTCAAAAACCAAAAAAAAAAAAAATCTTACCGATCTCAAACTTTAGTGTGTGTGTGTACAGTATCTATATCTCTGAAGTAACAATTTTCCACACAAGGCAAATGCAGCTTTAAGAAGGAGCCTTGAGAATGAATTAATTTATCTTTATTCTATTATAATAAGCCCAGAAATAATCAACAATAAAACCTTATATACAAATCATAGCGAACAGAACAGGTTGTGTGAAGAGCACATGCAGGTCAGAGGATCACAGGATCAGCGCAACACATACAGTAATATATCAACGTCAGCAAAGTACAAGAAACATTAAACAAATATACATCCAGTAACAAACCACATGATGCTCCAGAGACAGTTTCTAGTGCCGGAAGAAAAGAAGTTAGAAACTCACAGGACACTGAAATTCATAAGTTAATAATGTGATTTCTTTTAGTAACAGTAGCATTATAATGTGCTATAATATTTTCGCTAATTTCATAGTTCACTTTTAAATCGCTTTAGGGGTTTTTCAATTCAAACAGGTGGATTTGCAGTACTTTGTACTCGTATAAAAAGTAAGGGGTTAGTTTTTCTGCAGTTTTAGTACAATAGCATGTATCTTAATTCATTTTAATGTAGTTAACATTTATTTAATGATTCATTTTTTTATATTTATATTATCGCAATATTCAATCAAATCAACGTTCTCTGTCGTATGCTACACATTTGAGCAGATGCAGTGTCATCCGGGTGTATATACGGTACTGCAGAACTGGTTTGAGTAGTGTGATAATATGCGATTCCAAACACAGATGTTTTAAAATAAATCTTTGCTGGGTCTTGGTTTTCAGTGCAGTGCTGTTGTGAAGAAAAGGAAAGTGAATGAAAGAACTGAGCCTCTCAGGTGGAGAGCAAGAAAGAGACAAAAGTGTTTTTCTTGGATTGATTTGAAGCAAACATTTCCAGTAAGATTGCTGCTCCCTGCTGATTGGTCCTGCAGTTCTTGGCTCGGTCATGTGATTCCTGTCGACCGCACACGTCTGAGGCGCAGCGGGAGACAGACGGGCTGGAGCGCTGACGAGCAGATGCTGCCCTCTAGAGGTAATCCAGCTCAAGTGCATGACTCAACGCCTCCAGATCCGCCCGGCACGTCACTCTCCAGAACGGCATGTTCTTCTGCAGGACACGAGAAAGTAACCAAGTTAAAGTTTATACAATACCAACTTGTAAAGCTTGACATATGAAATATCTAATTTTCTAAAATTCAAGTTTATTGACCTTTTGGAGGAGAAAAAAAATAAAAAAATCTAAAAAGCATGTGTTTTTGTTGAGTGTCATATTTGATACATCAGGCTTTTATGACTCATAGAGTCTAATATAGTAAGAAGTTGGAGCTCAAACTCGAGGAGGCCCAAACTGAACAAAAATAGGCAATTTGGTGCAGATACTAATATTTATATGACCAAAATGTAAGAAATTCTGATGCTAAATCAATGAAATCTTTATAACAGTATACCAGATACTTGCATATAAAAACTCATATAAATATCAGCCATCACTCTATATCTGGAAATAATGTCTTAGTAAGATGATATTTAAATGCTTTAGTTTTATAATCAAAGAACATATAATGCAATGCAATACAATGATGATTGAGAGATGAACAAATAAACCTTCCTCAAAAGCCTGATGGTCATATTTGACACATTTGATTTTTCTAAAAAATGATGTATGATAATCAATAAACCTCAGTTGCTTCAGTCCAGTAAGTGTTCGTCTTGAAATATTACTAATTTACAAGTTATTCTTATATTTACTTTATAAAAATCAGTAAAGATTTGCACAACTTTGCATTTTCTTGCAAATTTTGGCATTTGGGCTGTAATGTTTAGTTACAACCTAATTTTCCAAATTACCTATGGTGGTAGGAAGATATTCACGAATGTTGTTTTAAAGCTAAATCACAATGTTGTGCAAACTATAAGGCGAAGCATGTTAGGTATCGTTGGACTCGGCAAGGATTTAGGAATGTTAGGAGACTCCCATGAAAATAAGTCAACCACATCAAAATTTATGAATATTTGATTTCACCACTAGGTGGCACTGTCTCAAAACTTCTCAGACTCCTTCAGGGCATTGTGCTAATGACCCATACCGAGTTTTGTAATGATACGCAAATGCATTAAAAAAATAGCCAACACCCAAAATGGTAAAATTGGCTATCATTGGATATCAAAATTGGATATCAACTCGTCATGCTGCCCTCAATCTAACAAGATCAGTTTTATAATTTTTGGCAAAATCGTTCGTACGTTATAAGCAAAAATAGCTTATATTTTTGGACCAGTAGGTGGTGCTGTGCCAAAACACAGCATGTAGCCTCAGGTGATGCTTGTGTTGACAT
Organism: Megalobrama amblycephala; assembly: GCF_018812025.1. Classification (NCBI taxonomy): domain Eukaryota; kingdom Metazoa; phylum Chordata; class Actinopteri; order Cypriniformes; family Xenocyprididae; genus Megalobrama; species Megalobrama amblycephala. The sequence continues at coordinate 934,168 of NC_063051.1, forward strand.
GTACCAAGTTTGGTCAGAATATGCTAAAGCATTGCGGAGATATAGCCTTGTGTCCAATTTGGCATGCTCTTCAAATTTGCATGTTATTCGAGAATGGTTGGGGTTATCAAAATGCTTTTAATAACTTGTTTGCCAGCATACAATGAAGATGATCTGATTTGATTTTCATGAAATTGGAGCAACTGTCTAGGAGGAGTGCGAAAAAGTTTTTTTCTTTTTTTTTTTTTCTTTCAATTTTCATAATAAATGTCAATTTTTGACATGTCAAATGTCAATCTTTGACATGTCAAATGTCAAAAATGACATGTAGGGTGTAATCAAATCATATTGAGCTAAGGTATCAGAAGAAACAAGAAGTTTGTTTCTAACCCTTTAGCGTAAACATGAGTGAAACTTTGGACAAGTGGTGGCGCTAGAGAATTTGATCTAGAGACACCAAGACACCAAGTTTGCTACAGTTGATGTTGGGACTGTTTTCTATCAGTATGCCAAATTTCATAACATTCCTGTAAGCGGTTCTATGGACTGCCATAGACTCCCAGAGCGGAAGAAGAAGAGGAATAAGAACGGCAATGGATACAATAGGTGCCATCACACATAATTACACTAAAAATACCATAATGCATGATTACTCATTCAGCATGCGTTTTGGAGTCATTCCTGCATACCTTCTTGGCGACCGTCTCCTCCTCGACACCGTCCCCTACGACCACATACACGGCTCGCCGGCCGAACCTCTGAGTCACGCGCTCAAAGCAGCTTTCTTTACCTGTAACACGTACACAACGTTAAAACTTCTGTTTCTAGATCAGGAAAACTGTGTGAAATGCAGCACTTGATGAGGCAGCGAACCTGTTTTGGTGGCGCTGTAGATGTTCTCGATGGGGAACGCTCCTCCAAGACCGTAGAGAAGCACTTTGGAGAGAGCTGGAATCAGCTGCGTGGTGGTGACCATCACGTTCACACAGTTTGGTCTGTGAAAGGAAACGTATGCAAGTTATCTCATTTGTAAAAATGATTCTTAAAGGAATAGTGCAGCCACAAATAAAACAAAAACTGGTCTGGAATTCTACATCGGAATTTCTGCAAATAGGACCTGTAAAATATACAAATTTAGAACTTTGATGAAGGAGAAGATTTTTAGTGAATAAAGGCTTGAATTTGGTTCTGTTCCTTACGCAAAGCTATTGTAGGACTTCAGAAGACTTGAAATATGGTGCACTAGTCATATGGACTACTTTTATGATGATTTTTGGTTCTTTTTGGAGCTTGACAGGTTCTGGCCACTACACTGTAAGGTTATGACACCAAAAACTACTAGCCTGACTTGTGTGAATTTTAAATATTGTTAAAGACGAGTAAACTGTCAGTAATAAAATAAGAACATATAACCAAATTACGAGCAATAGCACAAATAAATACAATAGAACAAACATTCAAATGAAATAAACAGTGCTTTTTATGTTTTTCAGGTTGGTCTAACAATAGTTTTCAGGTACAGAAATTGAATAATCGAATGTAAAATAACACTGCATAGTCTTCACTGTATAAATGAATCCTTATTAAAGTAACAAAAAGTTATCCAGACAAGAGCAGTGAGTGATTTGTTCAGTCTTTTGTTTAAAATTAAAAACAGGTAGCAGCAGGAATATTAGGCTGCTGTCACTTTAAGAGCGAAAGCATGGATCCAATATACTGTTACACGTGCGTTTTATTTTTCAAATGTTTACATTCACTTAAAGGGTACCTAATGCCCCTTTCACAAGTCTCTGGTGTCTCCAGAATGTGTCTGTGAAGTTTCAGCTCAAAATCCCCCACAGATCATTTATTATAGCTTGTCAAATTTGCTGTTTTTCTGTGTGTCCCTTTAAATGCAAATGAGCTGCTGCTCCCGGCCCCCTTTCCAGAAGAGGGCGGAGCTTTAACAGCTCAACAACAACAAAGCTGGAGAATCTCACGCAGCCAAAATGAGGATTGTTAGTGTTGGTGTTCAGCCTTACATTGTTCAAACCGGAGTCGACACTGATGGAGAGACTCAGGAAGAAGTTACAACTTTTAGAATGAAACTGCAGCGTCTTCTTGCACTTGAATATTTTAATTGTACCAGGCTTAAAAACACGTGCAAATGATGAACAGTTGTGATGATGCAGCACTGGCCCGATCGGGTAAGTGATAGTACAATCTACTGTCCCGAGCGCTGTTCACGCTGGCCATCGGGTAGTCGTTCCCTGAGCTCAGACATTCTGCTAAACCTCACTTTTGAGACTGAAATATCTTGGCATATCAAGTGCTATTATTAATCATCATCTGTTGGTGTCATCAATCTTTCATGCTGACAGGGTGATACGCTTGCCAAGCCTGTTATGTTTGAGTGACACAAAACTGCTGTAACTTGCAGTAAAATAAGTCTATTGTTAAAAGAATATTCCAGATTCAGTATCTGTGGCATGCTGTGGAAATTAGTTCCTGCTCTTAAAACTCTACGGCACACACACGTCCTGTTTACTCTTTATTTAACCCGGATTATTCCTTTATCAAAGTCCTGAATTGTTTTATGTGTATTAAAGCTCCTCACCTGGAGTTGATGAGAGCGAGGGCCTTCAGTGCCTGTGTCAGCCAAAGATCCGTCAAAACCTCCATTTCCCGCCTCAGCTGAAGCCACTCTTCCCGCTTCGGACTGCCCAACAATCCTACCATTTACAAAACCAATTTGCACAATTTTTTACAAGACCAATTTGTTTGTCACAAATTGTAAAATCAGTGTAAAGCACGGCTTTGAGTGACTCGTTGCTTTTATAAAACAACAACAGTAATATGATAAAAGACACCAATGTACAATAAATCATTGTGTGTTTCTAAAACTACAGACACTTGCATTCTGGGATTGATTGCTTGATTTGTTATTGAAATGAGAAAAAGACATTTCAATAATTTTTCTTTTTGTTATATAAAGGTCACATTAAAAGTGCATTGTAAACTGTTTACCACGCCTTCATCATTTCAAGGAACTGAAAATCCATAATAAAAATATTATTTTTTTTAATTTTTACCTTAATGATAAACCAAATTGCAACTTTCACTCATTTTGAATGTTTTTAATTGTATGTATTTATTTTCTAAAATCTCACTAGATCAAAAGAGCCTGAAACACCAAATTCTCCTTTATATATATGTATAGGGGAGAGTGGGGTAATGTGAGACATCGGGTAATGTGAGACACCCCCTGTATCTCGACAAAGGAACACATTTGTGGTTATGTGACAATTATGTTTTCAAGCCCCTCACATTTCCCCTTGGCCATGAAGGAGAGGACCTCATGGTGCTGTGCTAAGCATGTTTTTTTCACAAAAATATATTTTTTGCATATAAAAGTAAATTTTCTTGCGGTCAACTTAATCAACTGTTGTGCCAAAGCAAACTGATTCAGGTAGAAAAACTTATATCATACATGTTGATGAACTATCAACATATAAAACCATGTGATGATGCAAGCTGAAGAGTAGCCTGAATTGCTAAGAGTGATCTTTTTTTTTTTAAAATGTAGTGGTGGGGTAAAGTGAGACAAATGCTTTGGGGTAAAGTGAGACATAAGGCACAAGTTAAATTTAGTCTTAAACATATTTTAATGTAATATTACATTACATATGTTTTATTTTTAATGTCATAAACATTGTAGAAAAGCCATCATGCCTAGGCAAAACACCAGGAAGACAACCTCTGGGGCAAAACACCCCTCGAGGAGAATGATGTGGCACATGTTCCTAAAAGTGATGTGGTAAAGAAGCTGCCTCAACCTAAAAGGCCTGGAGAGATGGAGAGAGCATCTCCTCATCTTTCCCTGTAACCTTCAGGGCTGGAATGTAGAGTAGGCCTAGTTGTAGAGTATGACAGTAGGCTGATGTTCTAATACAGGTGGGTCTAGTCCTGTGTTCTGAGTCCCAGGCTGTTCTAGCTGGTTCTGATTGTGCTTTGCTCTGACCTCCAGACACTAGCTGGCTCTAAGGGTGCGTTCACACTTGTAGTTCGGTTCATTTGGTTTATTTGGTCCGGACCAAAGAAGAAAAAAAAACATTTAGTCCCGGTCCAATTAGCGTTCAGATTGGCAATTTTATCACCAAACCAAAAGATACCGAACCTTGAGTTCATTACGTTCAATACATTCACAACGTGATTGGTCAGATTTTATGATGTATTGCCTATTTTGAATTGGAACTTAAAGGTACAATCTGTAAGATATTCGCAGTAAAATATCCAAAAACCACTAGGCTAGTGTTATATATTTTGTCCAGCTGATGACTAACAATATCTCTAATGTTTTCAACTCCTTGTAAATCATGAGAAAATTCCCATTCTAAACAGTGACACGGGGCAGTGCAGTCGCCTGTCAATGACGTTGGTTACCCTTTGTTACCGCCTTTACTGACGTAGAAACCACATGACAACAGTGTCGTGGACAAATGCGGAAGTAGTGTCTAGCGTCCAGCAAACCACTAGCTTGCTTCAAGCTGTTCCTTATTTACTTCTTGCACGTTTTATGGTGGATTGTGTTACTTATTTATGGAACATAATTACTGTTTACCATCTGCCGCTGGTTCTGTCGACAAGGACAGCTCCCGTAAACCTCATACTCATGACCGGAAAAGCGGAAGCGGCGCCGGTGACTGTGTCATAATAAAAGTCCCGCTGCTCGTGAGGCGTGTGTTGATCAATCGCTCCAGCTCCTCGTTCAGCTCCACAACACTCGCTCCTGCTCTGCTTCATACTACAGTAACGTTAATAATCGCATCCATGAACATGAATTCTTCCCGACTCCAATCCCTATTCTTTTGCACCGTCCGTTGAGATGGAGACCACATGTCCCAAGTTTCTGCTCTAAAATTTGGAGCCATCAAACTACGCCTTTGTTTTGAATAGGCTTCTAGCGACCTCTAGCGGAAAAAAATATTACAGATTGTACCTTTAACAAACATCCAAAACAATGCTGTGTGCTGAGGTAAATGCGCTTTTTGTGTGTGCGTAGCCTGCATGTGATGGTATTTTGACCAGCTGGGAACTCATGAAGAGCTCATAAAATGTGTAAAGTAGTCAAAATAGCGGCGGGAATCCATCCGTTACACACACAAACGAGACGCGCGTCTGATGCCTGTGATGGGCAAACTTGCGACTATGACAAGAAAAACCAACATGCGTGAGGATTCTATCCTTTTTAGAGTTTCTTTTTAGGCAGCGTTCACATATGTTCAAATGAACCGCGCTAACTGAGCAATCGCACAAGGGTTTGTTTTAATCGAACCAAACATGACAAGTGTGAACGCACCCTAAGGGTCCTGTGTTCTGACCCCCAGACTGTGTTCTAATCTTACTGGTTCTATCTGTCATTTGAATGTTAATTAAAATATTTTGAATTATATTATGTTGTATTTGATTTTGTTCAAAGTTACTTTCAAGTGTTTAGGAAAAAAAGTGCTTAATTGACCAATCCCCATGATTTTGTTACTAGTCCGACATTAGTTCTGGAATGTGTGGTTGTCAGACTAGCTGTCAGGATTCAAACGGTTACAACAAGTGTTGTTATGGTAGTTTCACAGTGGAAAAAGTAAGTGGATCAGTTTACCCCCAGCTGGTTCACTTTACCCCCTTGATTTTTGTGGTCTGTCTCAGTTTACCCCTAAACTGGGGTAAAGTGAGACACAAGATGACTTTTTTAAAAACAATCATATTTTCATGGATCTTCATCCTGAATACATTCTGATCATTTCCATGGCTAGGAAACATCCTGAATTAATGGGAAAGGTGTACATTTTACTGATATATCATTTTAGCTCGCTTAGAGGGGAGCAAATGTAAAAACTGTCCCACTTTACCCCACTCTCCCCTATATAATATAAAATAAATATATTTAAATAATGAATATTTCAATATTAATATTTAAAGTGCTCTTATTATCAATAAAATTATATATATATATATATATATATATATATATATATATATATTTAAATAATGAATATTTTAATATTAATATTTAAAGTGCTGTCATTATCAATAAAAGGCTAATGAACTATATTACGTGCTGCAAGAATTATTGCAATAATAATATTGTAATTATTTCTTATTATTAATGATATCAATAATAATAAAATTAATAATTAATAATATAAATTATTACTACTTTTATTATTATTTTGATCATAATTTTCTACCTAGTAACAGTTCTTTAGCCTAACTGTACAATGTTTGCAGTTGATGCATTAATATACTCGTCAGCTGAAGTGCGGTTACAGGTGTGTGTACAGCTTCAGCTATTTTACAACGGCTTCCAATGTGGTTCAACCAATCAGATTTCAGAAGCGGAACGGTCTGTTTTATAATAGTCATTTCAGGCCCTAATTACGCTTGTAGTCACAGCAGTGAGAGCAGGTGTGTTGAATGCTGCAGTGTTCTCTTCTCACCTCCTACATTGTTCTTGTAGGTGTTGTAGATCTCTTTCACTCGCCGGTAGCGGAAGGCAAGTTTCCTCATCCAGTCGACCCCGCCGTGAACACCTGAGCCCAAGCAGAGCGTGCCTCCACCTGCTGGGGTCTGGAAGCCATCTGTGCCAAAGTTATACGTGCTGCAAGTACAGACACACATACGGTCAGCTTTAGATCCGCTCTACACCCACCAAACACTCAACTACATTATTATTTCTACTAACGTGCTCCTAAAAGCGTGATTAATATCCGTCGTAAAATGTCTGGAACCAGAGCGAGGGTCTGTCTCGAAACTGAGATAAGAAACTATAATGTTTTATAACCAGTATGTCAGCGTACCATTACAGTATGTAAAAGGAATAGTTCACCTTAAAATGAGAATTCTGTCTTTATTTATTCACCATGTCATTTCACAAAAGGAAATTAATGAAATATTATTTTAATATGCTGCTTTTTTATATAGCATCAGTTCATAGTAAATAAATAAACTGGGGGGGGGGGAAAGTAAATTCAAATAACATATTGTCAGTACAAATAAAAAAAAAAAGATTTTAAAATAAATTAAAATAAAACATATTTACTAAATTACATAAGACTGCTTTTATTGTACTTTTTTGTGTTTTTGTACTTTTGGAGCTTTCTGGAAAAAAATATTCCTTCTGCTCTTTCATATAGCATCAGTTCATTGTAAATTAATTAATGCATTAATTCATTAATTAATTTAAAAAAATCAGTTAATTGAAATAATTTTAAAATAAACTAAATTAAAAGATATTTACTAAATCATATAGACTGTTTTTATGGTACTTTGAGTATTTTTGTACTTTGAGCAAAAGTACAAAATATTATTTTTAATATAGTATTTTTAATATTTCTTCTGCTTTTTCATATAGCATCAGTTTATAGTAAGTAAATAAATGAATAAATAAGATATTGATATTTTCAGTAAAAATCAACAACACTTTAAAATAAGTAAAACATTTACTAAATCATATAGACTGCTTTTATTGTACTGTTTTGTACTTTTGGAGCTTTTAAAAAAATCATATATATATATATATATATATATATATATATATATATATATATATATATATATATATATATATATATATATATTATTTTTTTTTTTTTTTTTTTTTTTTTTTTTAATATTCATATAGCATCAGTTCATAGTAAATAAATGCATAGACTGAAAAAAAAATCAGTAAATTAAAATAAGATATTTTGAGTAAAAATCAATAAAATATTTTTAAATAAATTACAATCAAATATATTTACTAAATCATATAGACTGCTTTTACTGTGCTTTCTTTTTAGTATTTTTGGAGTTTGACAGATGTGGTCACAAGCTATAATAAATGGTCTCATTTTGTGTTTTTAATGGAAATTTGTGTTTGAAATGAGAGGGTTAGTCAATTCAGAACAGAAATTTGATTTTCAAGAAGACCGTTCCTTTAATAATTCTGTGGACATGCTGTTAAATGTGTGATTAATGTCCATCATAAAGAGTCTGGAAGCAACAACCTTTAATACTCAACATGTCAGTAGCATGCCATTATGTGAAGAAAAGGATCCCTTTATGGCACATAATATGGATTTTATTAGAAATGCTCATATTGTTGCTCACTTGGCTAGATGAAGGAAAGTCATACGCTACCTCAAGTCCTGCCCATTGTCATCCGAGGCCACATCATCGATGTGAACTTGGTCACATTCCTGGGAAATGAAAGGAAAGCAGATATGCATGAGGTGGATACGTTACAGCCGACGAAGTGATGTACTGTGTATAGACAGGTTCACCCGTCGCCGAGCCTCAGGGAACGACGATGAGAGTGAGAGTGAAGTATTAAAAAAGAAGGAACAGGCCACCACGACCCAAGACGTTCAGGCGCCTTTAACACTGGAGGGTAAAATATCAGAAAGATGGCAGACAGAACCTCACCATCCAAACCAGATATCATGCGTTAATTAGCTTTCGTCTTGGCTGAGTTTGCACGTACGACTGCCAGTATACACTAATTACAATGGTTGATGTATAAGCTGAACATCTGCTCTGTACTTGAGATAATTATCTAGTGTGCTTCTCCATGTTGTTTTAGCAATGCATAAATTGAATAAAGATTTGGAATCGCGTAGTCTTACAAACTGAATTACGCTAATCAACGCAAAACAATTACTCAGCCTTTAGCACTGACAAAAGACATCCATGCTCTCCTATTGTTTTTCATTTTGTTCACTGATATGCCTCAACATGTCATGTTTTATATCATGGTGCCGACCTCCCACTGACTTCTATTGTTCTTAAATTACTGTAATTATAACTAGATTTTTTTCAAGTGCTAGGATGGATTCCTACAGAGCCACACACATGACATGCAAGAAAAAAAGTATATCGTGTGCACAATTTACTAATTCATTCCCTGGATTCGCTAAATCGCGCGCACGATTTACTATTTTGTTCTCTCAATTTGCTAAATTCTGCACTCGATTTAGTAATTTGTTCCCTGGATTCGCTAAATCGCGCGCACGATTTACTATTTTGTTCCTTCAATTTGCTAAATTGTGCGCACGATTTACTATTTCGTTCCCTCGATTTGCTAAATTGTGCGCTCGATTTATTATTTCGTTATCTCGATTTGCTAAATTGTGCGCTCGATTTACTATTTCGTTCTCTCGATTTGTTAAATTGTGTTCACGATTTACTAATTCATTCCCTGGATTTGCTAAATCGCGCGCACTATTTACTATTTTGTTCCTTCGATTTGCTAAATTGTGCACACGATTTACTATTTCGTTCTCTCGTGTGCATAATTTAGTAATTTGTTCCCTGGATTCGCTAAATCGCGTGCACGATTTACTATTTCGTTCCTTCGATTTGCTAAATTGTGCACACGATTTACTATTTCGTTCTCTCGATTTGCTAAATTGTGTTCACGATTTACTAATTCATTTCCTGGATTCGCTAAATCGCGCGCACTATTTACTATTTTGTTCCTTCGATTTGCTAAATTGTGCGCTCGATTTACTATTTTATTCTCTCGATTTGCTAAATTCTGCGCTCGATTTACTATTTTGTTCCCTCAATTTGCTAAATTGTGTGCATAATTTAGTAATTTGTTCCCTGGATTCGCTAAATCGCGTGCACGATTTACTATTTCGTTCCTTCGATTTGCTAAATAGTGCGCACGATTTACTATTTCGTTCCTTCGATTTGCTAAATAGTGCTCACGATTTACTATTTCGTTCCTTCGATTTGCTAAATAGTGCGCACGATTTACTATTTTGTTCCTTCGATTTGCTAAATTGTGTGCACGATTTACCATTTCGTTTCTTCGATTTGCTAAATAATGCGCACGATTTACTATTTCGTTCTCTCGATTTGCTAAATTGTGCGCTCGATTTACTATTTCGTTCTCTCGATTTGTTAAATTGTGCACACGATTGACTATTTTGTTCTCTTGATTTGCTAAATTGTGCGCTCGATTTACTATTTTGTTCCCTCAATTTGCTAAATTGTGCGCTCGATTTATTATTTCGTTATCTCGATTTGCTAAATTGTGCGCTCGATTTACTATTTCGTTCTCTTGATTTGTTAAATTGTGCGCTCGATTTACTATTTTGTTCTCTCAATTTGCTAAATTATGCGCTCGATTTACTATTTTGTTCTCTCGATTTGTTAAATTGTGTGCTCGATTTACTATTTTGTTCCCTCAATTTGCTAAATTGTGCGCATGATTTACTATTTCGTTCCCTCGATTTGCTAAATTGTGTGCTCGATTTACTATTTCGTTCTCTCGATTTGTTAAATTGTGTGCACGATTTACTATTTTGTTCTCTCGATTTGTTAAATTGTGTGCTCGATTTACTATTTTGTTCCCTCAATTTGCTAAATTGTGCGCATGATTTACTATTTCGTTCCCTCGATTTGCTAAATTGTGTGCTCGATTTACTATTTCGTTCCCTCGATTTGCTAAATTGTGCGCTCGATTTACTATTTTGTTCTCTCAATTTGCTAAATTATGCGCTCGATTTACTATTTTGTTCCCTCAATTTGCTAAATTGTGCGCTCGATTTACTATTTCGTTATCTCAATTTGTTAAATTCTGCGCTCGATTTACTATTTTGTTCCCTCAATTTGCTAAATTGTGCGCTCGATTTACTATTTCGTTATCTCAATTTGTTAAATTCTGCGCTCGATTTACTATTTTGTTCCCTCAATTTGCTAAATTGTGTGCATAATTTAGTAATTTGTTCCCTGGATTCGCTAAATCGCGTGCACGATTTACTATTTCGTTCCTTCGATTTGCTAAATAGTGCGCACGATTTACTATTTCGTTCCTTCGATTTGCTAAATAGTGCGCACGATTTACTATTTCGTTCCTTCGATTTGCTAAATAGTGCGCATGATTTACTATTTTGTTCCTTCGATTTGCTAAATTTTGTGCACGATTTACCATTTCGTTTCTTCGATTTGCTAAATAATGCGCACGATTTACTATTTCGTTCTCTCGATTTGCTAAATTGTGCGCTCGATTTACTATTTCGTTCTCTCGATTTGCTAAATTGTGCGCTCGATTTACTATTTCGTTCTCTCGATTTGTTAAATTGTGCACACGATTTACTATTTTGTTCTCTCGATTTGTTAAATTGTGTGCTCGATTTACTATTTTGTTCCCTCAATTTGCTAAATTGTGCGCATGATTTACTATTTCGTTCCCTCGATTTGCTAAATTGTGCGCTCGATTTACTATTTCGTTCTCTCGATTTGTTAAATTGTGCACACGATTTACTATTTTGTTCTCTCGATTTGTTAAATTGTGTGCTCGATTTACTATTTTGTTCCCTCAATTTGCTAAATTGTGCGCATGATTTACTATTTCGTTCCCTCGATTTGCTAAATTGTGTGCTCGATTTGCTATTTCGTTCCCTCGATTTGCTAAATTGTGCGCTCGATTTACTATTTTGTTCTCTCAATTTGCTAAATTATGCGCTCGATTTACTATTTTGTTCCCTCAATTTGCCAAATTGTGCGCTCGATTTACTATTTCGTTATCTCAATTTGTTAAATTCTGCGCTCGATTTACTATTTTGTTCCCTCAATTTGCTAAATTGTGCACAATTTAGTAATTTGTTCCCTGGATTCGTTAAATTGCGCGCACGATTTACTATTTCGTTCCCTCGATTTGCTAAATTGTGCATTCGATATACTATTTCGTTCCCTTGATTTGCTAAATTGCGCGCACGATTTACTATTTCGTTCCCTCGATTTGCTAAATTGTGCATTCGATATACTATTTCGTTCCCCTGATTTGCTAAATTGTGCACTTGATTTACTATTTCGTTCCCTCGATTTGCTAAATTGTGCACTCGATTTACTATTTCGTTCCCTTGATTTGCTAAATTGTGTGCAAGATTTACTATTTCGTTCTCTCGATTTGCTAAATTGTGCACACGATTTATAAATCATATGCATGATTTATAAATCGAGGGAACGAATTACTAAATCATGCGCACGATTTAGCCTACTCTTTTTCCCTACATGTCATGTGCGGGGCTCCGTAGATTCCTTCTTCAATGTTCTTTTATTCTTTTATGCATGAAATTTGTTTTCCAACCACATATCTCTGATATTAATCACCCATCCCAAATTTTGCTTTTCACCATTGAATTATTCTGCTACCCAGATATCTTCTCTACCAGACATTAATTAGATTTTTCTGATTAATTAAAGCATTAAATGACCACATTAGGCCATCAATCACACCTGTATTTCTAAGCTGTTGACCTCGTGCAGTTATTTTGCCCGCGGCAGCTTTCTGTTCCCCATCTGACAGATCGATTGAACTGGAGCAGTGTTTGAATGCTGAATGATGCCTTGGACTATTTGAGGGCAATTACAGGGAAAACAGAACAAGAGGGAAGGAGCTGTCATTAAAACCTGTGCCCTCCGCCCCTGGGCTGTTGTTCCTCCCCGGGACAAATCTTCTTTTCAGTTGCAGCCACACACCACTAATTAAGCACTCAAATGTTGTCATTTTTTTGCACCACCTCCTCGAAAGCTTTTAAAGCATCTAATCTCTTCTTTCTTCATGCAGAGGGCAAACCGAGGTCTTTTCACACACTGACTCTGCATATACTGAACAAACACTCTCATGTCCTAAATTCACTTTTCTTGTTTGTTTTGAAAGTTTACCAGTCGTAAATATTTATGACCACCCATGAATCTGTATTTTGCATTGTAAATGCTAGCAAATTATTACTTTTATTCAGCAAATATGCATTAAATTGATCAAAATGACAGTGAAGATGTTTATAATGTTACAAAAGATTTCCATTTCCCATTTCTATTTCCTATTAATCAAAGAGTCCTGAAAAATCTATCTTGCTTTCCACAAAAATCAGCATATTAGAATGATTTCTGAAGGATCATGTGACACTGAAGACTGGAGTAATGATGCTGAAAATTCAGCTTTGCATTACAAAAATAAATTACATTTTACAATATATTCACATAGAAAACAGCTATTTTAGATTGTAATAATATTTCACAATATTAGTTTTACTGTATTTTGGATCAAATAAATGCAGCCTTGGTGACATTACAAAAGCTAAAACTTTTAAAGTTTAATATATTAATATTAAATAATGTATATAACAAATTATATATATATACATAATAAATGAAATGAAAGCATTATCTAATTAGCAAAAATACTTAACAAATGAAGTCATGAGGGGTGGGGAATATGTAGAGCTTTGTGATTGACAGCTCTTACTTCTCTAACAGGTGCAGATTCTGACCAACAAGATCACATGGCTCTCTGGAATACTTGATTCTGATTGGTCAATCACAGCGTTCTGCTGCCATTCATTTTTTTTTATTTTTTTTTATGAACTGACTGTGAACTTTTCTGCTAGTTTCATCTCTAATACCACACTGTGCTCTCTTTCTACTTACATTATAAAATAATTTACCTGTATTTTTATAAGCGACATCATTTTTACAACACAATGGCATTAAAAATCGCAAGTGATTTTGTTGTTGGTTCTGAGGTTTTGCTCACCTCCAGGTCATTGAAAAACAGACGTGAGTCAGCCAAGTTGAAGATCATCTCCTCCATCCACAAGCCCAGAGAAACAGCCTTGCCAGAGTCCTGGATCAAAACATAAAGAGCACATCAAATTAGTTTTCATACCTGAACTTTGCGCAGGAGTGACAGGTAATGACTGTATAATCTCACTCTGAGTAGGAGCGTGCGGTACAACAGGTTTTTGTCTGACAAGAATGCTGATCACTCAGCGCAGTCATTGTGGTTTTAATCAGAAGCATGTCAAACTACAGCTATTTCTCTTTCTCTCTTGTTCTCTCTTCATTCTGTAGCTGAAGCCACATGCTAACATAAGCTAAGTCATTGTGCGCACTAGCTAACAGGCCGCTTAACGCCTACATTTGGCAGTTGATCAAGCTTCAGGTGTCAGCCAGAGGTTAGTGTCAGATTAACTGCGGAACGTCTCTTCATCTACACCTAATCATTGTTAGCGAATGCTATAGCCAGAGGAGCTGTGAGTTTGTCCTGCTTTATTTAAGATAATAACCCATAATCTACCGCCATGAATGGACGACTTTATTACAGGTGGCAGTCAAACGCAGAATAATAGATGTACCACTTTAGAATTACAAATGAACATTTTAGAGTGGATTTTAGGACGGACTGTAAAAAGTTACGAGACATATGGTAAAACAAAAACATACTTTTTTTTCTTGCCAAAATGTTGTAATTTTTGTTTCAACAATAGAAACTGAAATTAGCATGGTTTAAAGAAATCTGTTTTTTAAAAAGAAAATCTTCAGAGGCAAACTCATGTGTAAATGTATCATCAAAACAATGTAAAAAATATAAAAGATATAATATATCTGTAATATTGTAAATATTTATGATTCATCCTTAATTTTTTATTTTTTTTATTTTGACCAATACATATATATATATATATACACATACACAGTACAGTTCAAAAGTTTGGAACCACTAAGATTTTTAATGTTTTTAAAAGAAGTTTCGTCTGCTCACCAAGGCTACATTTATTTAATTAAAAATACAGTAAAAAAACAGTAATATTGTGAAATATTATTACAATTTCAAATAACTTTTTTCTATTTGAATATATTTCACAAAGTAATTTATTCCTGTGATCAAAGCTGAATTTTCAGCATCGTTACTCCAGTCTTCAGTGTCACATGATCCTTCAGAAATCATTCTAATATGCTGATCTGCTGCTTAAGAAACATTTAATGTGTACAATTGTACAAAATATTTGTGTACAATATTTTTTTCAGGATTATTTGATGAATAGAAAGTTCAAAAGAACAGTGTTTATCTGAAATCTAATCTTTTGTAACATTATAAATGTCTTTACTGCCACTTTTGATTGATTTAATGCATCCTTGCTGAATAAAAGTATTCATTTCTTTAATTTCTTTAAAAAAAAAAATAAATAAAAATTCTTACTGACCCCAAACTTTTGAACGGTAGTGTATAATGCTACAGAAGCTTTGTATTTCAGATAAATGCTGTTCTTTTGAACTTTCTATTCATCAAGGAATCCTGAAAAAAAAAGTACACAACTGTTTTCAACATTGAAAATAATCATAAATGTTTCTTGAGCAGCAAATCAGCATATTAGAATGATTTCTGAAGGATCATGTGACACTGAAGACTGGAGTAACGATGCTGAAAATTCAGCTTTGCATCACAGGAATAAATTACTTTGTGAAATATAAATAAATATAAAAATAAATTGTAATAATATTTCACAATATTACTGTTTTTTACTGTATTTTTAATTAAATAAATGTAGCCTTGGTGAGCAGACGAAACTTCTTTTAAAAACATTAAAAATCTTAGTGGTTCCAAACTTTTGGACTGTACTGTATATTATATATATATATATATATATATATATATATATATATATATATATATATATATATATATATATATATATATATATATGCATATTTAATTCATTTTATATTTCATATATTAATCAATCAATATATAAATATAATATAAAATAATATATATTAACTATATATATTATATTATTTATGTATTAGTGCAGTCAAATCGATTAACTGTGATTAATTGCATCTAACATAAAAGTTTGTTTACATAATGTCTATATATATATATCTATATATATATATATATATATATATATATATACACATACACATTGTATACACAAACACACACACACATATAAATATAATATAAACATTATGTAAACACAAACTTTTATATATAATATATATATATATACACGTATATGTATACGTATATATATATACGTATATGTCATTCTTCATTTTTATTATATATTATTATATAACTTATTTATCCATCTATAATTTTTTAAATGTATTATTATTATTATTATTATTATTATTATTATTATTATTATTATTATTATGGCCATAAATGGTTGGGATAATTTGGAAAAACATAGCTTTGTTATGTGTGTACATATTGATCAAGGATAAATGACATGTGGAATGGTAAAGAGACTCCAACATCCTCTGACGTTCACCTCAGCTTAAAAAAAAAAAAAAAAAAAAAAAAAAAAAAAAAAACACTTTAGAAAACGGGCGTCTTTCAACACTCAGAGTGGTTTTGTATGGAGTAGGCCGAGTCTTGCTGTGGGCCAATCACAGCTCAAACATGCTGTTTACAGTGATGGGCTTATGGCTTTGACATGAAGTACGTATAAAAAAAGCGTGTTAAATATCCTGTTACTTAAAGATGCGAAATCTGAGCCAACACAATCGCGGCTCTTTGTCTGAGCGTAAGCAGCTTTGTCATGACACACATCAAACTTGTTCCTATTTAACTCCAGCCCAATTGCAGTTTAATATGGATGTTTTCTTTGATTTTCTATCTCCAGTGGATTCCTGCCGGAGTAAAAAGCTATTTTGGAGTCTTTTTCCTGGATCTGAAATTAGACACATTAGTCACGGCAACATTTCTGCAGTCCTCAAAAAGAAAGTCCAAAGAGCTTCGCGCTCGAGACGGCCTTTCTCAGAGTCTCTAATGTGTCACGTCAAATCCGCAAGGGATCGTGGGAATTCAAAATAGATTGCAGGCCAAGAAAAAGAAACATGACCATTGTTTCCTCATCAGCTGCCTGGAGATTGCGTAGAAGTTCATGTGGCGTCAATCAAATCAGAGCGGCCAAATAACAAGCCCGCTTGACTGGAGCTGAAGGAGGGGCTTCATTATATCTTTCACTGTTCATTTCATTCGTCCGCATTTACTTTCTGCTGGCGACATTACTCTAAAACAGCTGTGGAACCATATTTATTCACTGGGAAAAATAGATCAAATACATAAATGCAGTTCTTTTGAACTTTTTACTCCTCAAAAAATACTGAAAAAATGTATTATGGATTCCACAAAAATATTTAAAACAGTTATTTTAAATTGTAACTATATATATATATATATATATATATATATTATATATATATATATATATAAATAAAACAATACTTTTGATCAAATAAATGCAGTCTTGGTATATGTATATTATATGCATTCTGGATTAATAAAATGTCATCATTCCATTATTATTTTATATATACAAAATTTTGAATTTACAGTCGAAAAGACTATATTTTGATTTATGCCATTGTTGCTATAGGAAATTACACATACTACTTTAAAAAATACAAATACAAAATAATAATAATACTCTCTTAAAAAACATAGTATTCTCTCTCTCTCTCTCTCTCTATTATATATATATATATATATATAATGTGTGTGTATATATCATTTTTTTACAGTATTTTTGTCAAATAAATGCAATCTCTCTATATATAAAGATATAATACAAAAATGTAATATTTTATATATTTAAATATATATAATATAATTTTTTTTTTTTTTTTTTTTTTGTGGAAATAGTAATATTCCACAAAAATATCAATATGTTTTCCACAAAATATATATATATATATATATATATATATATATATATATATATATATATATATATATATATATATATATATATATATATATATATATATATATATATATATATAAAGTTATAAATATTTTTGTGGAAACAGTAATACAGTTTTTCAGGATTCTTTATAGTCAAACCAAAATTTATTCAGACACCTTGAACATTTCAATCATTAATACAGTTTATTCACTATAGTTTAAAATAAAAAGGTAATAAAATATGACAAGATCTCAGAGTTAAACTGTGTCAGAAAAAAATAATCTTAATTATGTCAGACAGCACTTAAGCAAAACATGGTCATACCCAATTTTTGGGTATAATATGTCACAGTTTACTTTATTTTGCTATCCTCACTTACAGAAATGAACGATAGTGTCCTGCACCCACTAGTAAAAATATATATAAAAAAAAATATAAAAAAATGTCTGAATAATTTTTGGTTTGACTGTATATACAGCTGTATATCTCATATCAAACTTGCCACTTTAAAAAGATACAAATACAAAATAATAATAAAAATGAAAAGAAAATCTCTTAAAAACACAGTATTGTCTTCAAAAGCAAAACTAAAGCAGTGTAAAGTGAAGTGGAGGAACTGGTTTGTACCTTGCCGAAGCGTGTGGAAAATGTCCCGGTGAGAAGTGAGTGGAAAATGATGATGGTCTCATCCAGGTCCCAAATAAACACTCTCTGTACACACACACACACACACGAGCACAAATATAATCTGCTTACTAGTCAAGAAAAGTATTTACTCCAAAACACTGCATAATATCTCAAAGTTGTGTTTATGTTAAAAATATGCTGATAATTGTAGTCAGTCACATCTCACAGCTGAAGGGCGGACAGGCAAACGCTCTATATATCAAACTACACACTACAGCTTCTCTGGTCTCGTAATCAAATACTTATGTTGATATTTTAATATACAATATATTGCAACAGCAACAGAGCTTTTTGTAAAGTATTTCAGTCTGCTGTTGTTCAAAGCACGCATGATTATGTATTATTTAACAGAATGTTCATACAGGTTTCGAATGCGTAAAAATGATGATAAAACATTTATTTTAGGTGGACTATGCCTTTAAATTCATTGTCTATTCCTCTGAGTTTTGAATTAGGTTGTTGCGAGACCTCATTGCAAAACTCGACTGTTGGATGTGAAAGTTATCCCTGCGGTGTGCAGCACAGGAATGTTAATGAAAGACATTGTGAAAGGGACACGGTGATCGCCAGCATCTGTACCTCAATGTCAGAGTCCAGAGGGGGTACGGGGTCATTGGCCCGCTTCCTGCCTCTCAGCTTCCCATCCGAGCTGCGTCTCGCCGGAGCGCCTTCCTGCTCCTTTCCTGGAGTTGGAGGACTCGTGGGAGCGTGGTACTCTGCTGTTGGACACACACATGTGATGACATGTCATATACACAGAGACATGCATCTAAAATATCTGAATACCTAAGCAAATGGTCTTTAAAGTTTTCAGTTAGCACCACTGTATTAAATACTGAAATACATCACACATAATAGAGTCAAACACAAACTTTTAAAAATAATACAGCATATTTTGTAGTATGTATTTAACATATTGAAACATATTTTGCTTTATATTCAAATTACATATATAGAGAGAAACATACTCAAACATTCAGATATTAAAGCAACTTTTTTTTAAAAGTCTTTGCCATTTTTTCCAAGTATATATATTTAAGTATTTTTAATAGCATTTTCATTAGTATTCCCTATTTATTAAGCTTTGCTTTATACTCACATTATTACATGCATAAGGAGACATAATAGTCAAAAATCTGGATATTAGAGCAACTTGAAAAGTTTTTTTAAAAGTTTTAACAGTTTTTACAAGTTGGCAGTATTTTAAAATATATTTCATGAAACTTTTTTAAGAAGTAGTATTTTAAGAAGTATTCCCCTATATATTGAACTTTATTCTATATATTCTTATTTATCAGCATGCATATTACTAGAATATATTTCTGTTTATTAATACTTATAAAGCACATTTTAATGCCTTATTCTGCATGACCATATTCTACATCATTTCTAAACTTAACAACTACCTTCTAACCTTATTAAACAGTATTGCGGCAAAAATCATAGTAAATAGTGAGAATTGGACCCTAAACTAAAGTGTGTTTATAGTATTTTCATAAGTATCCCCTATATATACTATAGCATGTTAATTTCTCACCATAGAGCTCACCTGTGTGGGATTCTGGGCTGTGATTGGTCGATACAGCAGGATGATCTGTGTGCTGATAGGGTATCGCCGTGGTGATGGCGGAGGGTGTGATATTGCTGGTGGTGATGTACGGGCTGTTGTAGTGCGTGTTGTAGTACGGCGAATATTGACTTTGGCTGTAGCTAGAATATGTTGAGAAATCCTGATGGACACAATGACATGAAAGAATAATCTCAGACAACTTTTTATTTCTCATTTTCTTAATTTAAGTCCATTACTGGACCATCTAAACCTTATTGTTGGTTCACTGATGGCTGTCTGATTCATATACCATCGCTACATTTTGGTAAAACAGTCCCATTAGTTAATGTTAGATGATGCATTAACTAACAATGAGCAAAACATTTGTTACAGTATTTATTAACCTTTGTAAATGTTAGTTAATAAAAATACAACTCTTCTTAGTTCATGATAGCTGATGTTTATTAATTAATATTAACTAATGTTAAAATAAATTCTTCCGAAGTTCTTTTCATTGTTAGTTCATGTTAATTAATGTTGACAAATAGAACCTTATTGTAAAATGTTATCAATTTTTTTTTTTTTTTAAATCAAGATACATTGACTTGAGAAGCAAAAAAACTAACAAACAAAAAGATCAAAATTAAGTGAGTAAACAATAAAAATCTGCAAATGGGGTAAGAAGAATTAACTTAATTCGAAGGAGAAACAAGATTATTTTTTTGACCCGACTGGCAGATATTTTATTCTTGTTTTAAGCAAAAACTTAATTTTCATAAGAAAACAAGACATCTTAAAGAATTAGTTCACTTCAGAATTCAAATTTCCTGATAATTTACTCCATGTCATCCAAGATGTCTTTCTTTCTTCATTAAGGTTTTTGAGGAAAACATTCCAGGATTTTTCTCCATATAGTGGACTTCACTGGGGTTCAACGGGTTGAAGGTCCAAATATCAGTTTCAGAGCAGCTTCAAAGAGCTCTACATGATCCCAGACGAGGAATAAGAGTCTTATCTAGCGAAACGATTGGCCATTTAAAAAAAAAATAAAAAATTATATACTTTTTAACCACAAATGCTCGTCTTGCACTGTTCTGCGATGCGCCACGCATTACGTAATCACGTTGGAAAGGTCATGCGACATCATTGTTTTATCTTTTTTTTTTTTTTTTGGTGTAAATTCCGTCTGACTTAGTCTTTGCACGTTTGCTTCGTAAACACTGGATCGGTACTTCCGCCTACATCACGCGTGACCTTTCCAACATGATTACGTAATGCGTGGCACATCACAGAGCAGTGCAAGATGAGCATTTGTGGTTAAAAAGTATCATTTTTTAATTTTTTTTTAGAAAATGACTGATCATTTCTCTAGATAAGACTCTTATTCCTCGTCTGGGATCATGTAGAGCTCTTTGAATTTGGACCTTCAACCCGTTGAACCCCAGTGAAGTCCACTATATGGAGAAAAATCCTGGAATGTTTTCCTCAAAAACCTGACATGAACATCTTGGATGACATGGGGGTGAGTAAATTGTCAGGAAATATTAATTCTGAAGTGAACTAATCCTTTTAGTCACTTTGCTTCTCAAGTAAATGTTTACTGAATTAAGAATGTTTAGATGTTTTTACTGGAAAACAAGACAAAAACACAGAGGAAGAACACCCTTTTTTTTGTAGTCATGGCTTCAATGAAACTATAATGTACTTTTGTAATTCTGATATACTGTAGCCATGTCATTTTTTGGCGAAGGGTACACAGTATATCCATCCAGGTCGTCTAGTCTCAAGGGTGGTTGTAGTGAAGGTGCTGCGTGATGCATTTTTCCTAATTTGACCCACCTGCTGTGTAGGACTGAATGGCGTTGAGCCTGTGATGCTGTTTGCACCCTGGAAAATTCCAGAAGAAATGCTGCTGCCTGGAAAAGAAGCACAAAGCTAGTTTAAGAGCGTACTTCGAGCTGACTGTGGTAAAGACTGGCCCTGACGCTCCAGAGATTGCGGTCCAACACAAACACGGCGCAGGAAACACGACAGGCAGCGGCCGAGGAACGGCTTGTGGACGGCTGGTGAAATATAGACACGTTTAAAGCGCTCAGAGAAAGTCTGCTTGATTTATGACTACGAAAACAGTTCAGGTGAGAAAGGGCAGCGTGGAGCCGAGAGTAAATCCGCTATCGGACTTGTCTTTCTCCAGACCCGTCTAGTTCCCTTTAGTCTGTCTCTTTCCCTTCATATCCCCGCTCGGTCTCTTTCTGAAACCTGCCCTAGATAAATGACTCTGTCAAAACAGCACGAAATCTCGAAGGAAGCAAACGAAAAGTCTTCAAAGGAGGAGGGAGAAGTGGGCGAACGCCGCGGCCGTGTTTCTGATTTTCTCCACAGCGGTGAAACGCGAGGACCTTTGGCACCCGGAGAAGGGTTATTTATTTCATGCTACAGCGGGTCTGCTGTTGGAATTCGCCTATAAATCAAACGAGACCGGCGAGATGTAGCGCGAGACGTAGTAACCGCGTTTTCCCAGACCCATTAGAAATCCATCCATTTCACGAGCGGACAATTTTACAGTAAATGATGTCTCGGGGTGCTTATGAATTACAGTAAATCACTATGATGCGTAATAGATTATATTATCTGCTAGAGCATTAATAACTCATTGATTATGCTAATTAGACAGACAGGAAGTAGATGTCATTGTGCATTGTGACTTTGTGTGTCTCAATGTCTGTGGAATATTTCACACACACACACACACACACACACACACCTTTACAAAAGTTTGGGATCAGTGAGATTTGTTAATGTTTTTGAAAGAAGTCTCTTATTCTCACCAAGGCTGCATTTATTTGATCAAAAATACATTAAAAATTGTGAAATATTATTGTAATGTAAATCAGCTGTTTTCTATGTGAATATATAGTAAAATGTAATTTATTTCTGTGATCAAAGCTGCATTTTCAGCATCATTACTCCAGTCTTCAGTGTCACATGATCCTTCAGAAATCAGTCTAATATGCTAATATGCTGCTCAAGAAACATTTCCGATTATTATCAACGTTGAAAATAATTGTGCTGCTTCATATTTTTTGTGGAAAGTGTTTTTTTTTTCTTCTTTCAGGATTCTTTGATGAATAGAAAGCTTGATTAATGCTATTTATTTGAAATATACATCTTTTTTTAACACTATAAATGTCATTTTTGATGAATAAAATATCAATTTCTTTCCCAAACCTTTGAATGCTAGTAGTGAAAATTCTGTATTCATTTACTCACCTTCATGCCGTTCCAAACGAATATGATTTATACTTTCTATCGTGGAACACAAATAAAAGATATTTTTAGAGACTTTTTAGTGAATTATGTTTTAAATCCAGTTATTTTAGTATTATTTATATACTATCATAGTTTTTATTCATATTTTGAATGGGCCTTTGTCTATTCTTTATATTTAATTTAATTTTTGGTTTAATTTTTTGTCATTTTGTTATGTGCATTTGTCAAATTTAGTTTTTTTACTTAGCTGTTTTTAAAATAAATATTACCAATTAGGTTTAATTTATTATTTCAGTTTTAGTTCAATATTTTATTTTATTTTTTTCCCCTCTGGTTAGTAATTTTAGTGCTTCAACTAAAACTTAGTTGCAAAGGCAACATTTCTAATTGTTGTTTTTTTTATCTAATATTTGTATTTTATTTCAGCTTTATCTCAATTAACAAAAATGTATTTTAATAGTTGATAACCCTGCCTCACACAAAGCTGTTATATGGTTTTAGAAAACTTTTGGTTACACTTTTTTTCGATAGTCCACTTCAGACATTTTACTAACTATAAGTAACTTTGCAACTCAGAGTATTAGCAGACTGTTAGGTTAGGGTTTGGGTTGGTAGAATAAGTTGACATGTAGTTACTTACAGTCAGTAGAATGTCTAAAGTGGACCATCAAAATAAAGTGATACCTTTATATACTACATTTATGTTGCTCTTTTGTCCTTTTAGTTTGTTGACAGCCTGCAGCCAATATATGCTTTCACTGCATAAAAAAAAAAAAAAACACCTCCAATTTTCTTCAAAGCATTTCCTTTTGTGTTCCACAGAAGAAAAAACGTCATGCCGGTTTGGAGCGACATGCGGGTGAGTAAATGATGATGACACGTCAACGATTCTATTCCTTTAAACCTGAAAACGTGCCTAGTGCCACTTCACCTTTGACCTTGACCGAGAACGGTCAATTTCACACTGCGGTGGCAAAATCAGGACTGCGGGCAGAAGAGGGGTGACTGACTGCGATCCGACGCTCAGATCCCGTCTGACACTCACTCCCACGCAAACACGCTCCTCCAATGGCCAGCGTGTTGTGGAGGGGAGCGGAGAAAGGTTCTGACCTCCTGAGAGAACCAGAGAGACGCCTGACGCCAGACCCCAGACCGCGGATAATGGGGAACAGGTGTGTGTGTGTGTGTGTGTGTGTGTGTGAGAGATCGACTGTAGACGGCACCTGAAAAATCTGTGTGTGTTTGTGGGGATTTCTAATTATCCACCAAACAAAGATGTTAAAAAACATGTGTATTTGTTTATAGCTATAGGCAATATCAGCAAAACATATTATAATATTCTGGTTGATAATATTTATTAAGTGACTTTTGGGATATTCTGTCAATCATGTTTGTAAAATGATGCTAAACTGTAAAATCGATTGTTCGGTGAGCAATTTCTGTGCTAGTTAGTCTCAATTTTTTTTCCTCTGTCATAGTCCTGATCTCCATGTCTGGGTTATTTTCTGTGATAATGACAAGCTGTCTGTTAATTATTTCTTAAATCTAATGACATACACTATGGTTTATTATTTTATTTGTTTTTAAAGAATTTAATACTTTTATTCAGGACACATTAAATTGATCAAAAGTGACACTAAAGATATTTATAATTTAAATTTATTATAAATTTATAAAGATTTCTATTTCAAATAAATGTTGTTCAGAAATCTATCACAGTTTCCACATAAAATGTGACTGTTTTCATCATTGATAAAAATCAAAAATGTTTCTTGAGCAGCAAATCATCATATTAGAAGATTTCTGAAGGATCATGTGACACTGAAGACTGGAGTAATGATGCTGAAAATTCAGCTTTGATCACAGGAATAAATTACATTTTACAATATATTCAAATAGAAATTAGTTAATTTAAATTGTAAAAATATTACAATATTTTTACTGTATTTTTGATCAAATAAATGCAGCCTTGGTGAGCAGAAAAGACTTATTTCAAAGACATTAAAAAAATCTTACCAACCCCAAAATTGTGAACTGTAGTGTACACATTTTTGGAAAAATCATTCAAAAACTAGATAATAAACCAATCCAAGTTCTAAAATACCATATAGATAAGATGCGGCTGTGACACTGACCGTGTGTGGGGTAGCTGTACAGCGCCTGACCGGGTGGCGTCCCGCCGAAATTCGACGTGTATCCCAGCAGACTGCTCTGACCTGGAGAATGACTCAAACCCTCTTCTGTTTTAATATCTGATCAGGTGAGAGAAAGAGATATGCTCAGCAGTCAAATCAGCTGTGATGAGCACTACTTAGGGTGCTTGTGAAGTGAGCACTCACTGTAGGACGTCATGCTGTAGCCCTGTGTGTGATGTGTGTACGGTGTGTAAGGGCCCGTCGGCTGTAACGCCGGGCTGTACTGCGTCTGTCCGTAAGCAGCCATGACTGTTCTGAGGACAGCTGGTCTGTGAAAACAAAAAGCTGCAGTTAGAGAAACCCAATCTTTACAATAAACAGGCAACATCTTTCTATTGTAACGTTAGTTTAAATTTTTTTGTTTAAAGTTTTAGTCATTTTGTTGTGTGGTTTTGCGATTTTTATTATTATAGTTTTTATTAATTTTTATTCTAGCTTTAGTACATCAAATTGAAGTAATATAAGTTTAATAAGTTTTTTTTTTAATTAAAAAACTATATAGTAATATTTTATTTTTAGTAAACATTTATTTTTTATGGTTTTAGTTTACTACTGTATAATAACCCTGTCTCAAAGTCTATTACTAAAATTACTAAAAGAAAATAATTGTTTATGTAAATGTTAAGGAATCGGAATCATTAATGGAATGGAATCTGTGAACACATGACTCTCTAAATGAATCATATGAGCTGATTTGAGGCTGATTCATGATCAATTCATCAAAAAGAACTGCTTCATGAGAGTCATTTGTTTATGAATCAGACTATACCAGTTGTGCTGTCTGTTGAAATTTGTCTAAATTTTATTAATTCTTCAAAAGTACTAAACAAATCATTAATGAAATCATAAAAGAATCTGAATTATTAAGTGGATTCCAATTCAAGAGAATTGACTTGTATGAGCAGGTTATTTTTAATGAATCAGATGTATGAACTGGTCTCAAACTCATGAGTTATCAATTCTTAAAAA
This sequence comes from Megalobrama amblycephala, assembly GCF_018812025.1. Classification (NCBI taxonomy): domain Eukaryota; kingdom Metazoa; phylum Chordata; class Actinopteri; order Cypriniformes; family Xenocyprididae; genus Megalobrama; species Megalobrama amblycephala. The sequence goes on from NC_063051.1 coordinate 960,324, forward strand.
GTACTAAAAGAATCATTAATGGAATCCAATCTGTGAACACATGACTCTTATGCAATCAAATGAATCATATGAGCCAATTTGAGGCGGATTCATGATAAATTAATCAAAAAGAACCACTTCATGAGAGTCATTTGTTTATGAATCAAACTACACTAGTTGTGCTGTCTGTTCAAATTCGTCTCAAAAGTTTGCTATCAATTCTTCAAAAGTACTAAACAAATCATTCAAAGAATCTGAATCATTAAGTGGAATCCAATTCAAGAGAATTGACTCGGATGAGGGTTATTTTTAATGAATCAGACGTATGAATTGGCCTCAAACTCATGACTCAAAAGTGCTAAAAGAATCGTTAATTGAATCATTAAGGAATCAAAATCATTAAGTGGAATCCAATGCAGGAACGTATGCGCTGGTTCTTTATAATAAATTGGACAAACAAATGAGTCTCAAACTCAGTTATTTTTCCCTTATTGTGGAACTGGAAATCTTTAAATTCCCCACAATTTTTGATTCTCATCTCTTATTGTATTGTTTAAGACAAGGTTTTTATGTATGTTTGTCTACATTTGATCAATTAAAATTCACTAACAAAATTCTCCACATATCAACAGTAAAAGTATATATCATTTGTCGCCTTGAAGTGAATGTTTTGCAATTAATTTGTACCCAAATTTGTTCTTCTCATTAAAAATTATGGGCTTAGACAAGTTTAAAGCTGTTATTTTATACAGTTTTGCTTCTAAAGTAAATGTATCTTGAGGATGATGATGACTTTTTTATTGGATAAAAAAAGACTACCGATTGAAAAGATAATTTTTGCAGTGTATAAGTGAAGCCCAGTGTCTTTATTCGAACAGCAGTGGGTAAAACTGTATGTCATATCACTCACATGGCCTGAAATCGTTGCCCGATGTGAAGGTCGAGTGGCTCCTGCATGTGAACGAAAGAAACATATTAAACATTTTATATCTGAGTCAGCATGAATGCACTAGAGGAAGTTCATTAAATCCAAACTGTAAAGTGCGAAGTTCATCCAGACCTGTCTGTGTCTGTCGTTGTACTTCCGCCTGCACACGTTCAGCTGTCAGCTCTCCTGAAAAATGACAGACCTGTTTGTTAGGAATACGTGACCTAAAAAGCACATCGGGCTTCGGTCCAACAGCACGCATCTCGAAAGTAAAATACGAAGAAGTACCCAGAACATAAAAACGCACAAAGCGCAATTCATGTCTAATCGTGCCTTACGCGGGGGAAAAAAAAAGGTGAACGGACAGTATTTCTCAATGACGAGGCACCTGCGGTTTCCAAAAACACACATAATTAGAATTGTGAGATACAGACAACAGTGAAACGCTTGTTTGTTTAAACCGGCTCGGTAGGACTGTGTTCCTGGAACAGAACAATGCCTAACCTGCTTTTTGAACCTGGCATAATTTGGCAAAGTAAACCGCAGGCAGCAGTTCAGGACGGGGGGAAAGCGGTGGTTGTTCTTGCACCTGAAATGTAAGAAATGCAACTGTCCCTGTTCTGAGCTGGTGGTGTCAAGGTGCGGTAAACGCATGTGGGTAGTTTGCATGAATACAAATGAGAGAAGATACGGGTGAAACACCACCAATAACCTTGTTTGTTGACCATTTTTTTTGCTAACCCAGAGGAATTTTATTGCTCAGAGGTTCATTTAAGTTTCAACTGTGCCAACTCAAGTCACCTCTATAAATATTTATGATTATACAGCGCTTCCCTGGTGAAAAATAAATATAATCAAATGTATTTGAAATGCATTTATTTCATGCTAAGTATACTACTACCCTGCAATTGGTATACTAACCTGGTATACTTAAAGTCTGCTAAATCAGAACAATTAATTTTGTACTTAATGCACTTTAATTGTGCGGAAGTAGTGCTGAGGTTCAACTAAAGACAATTTGATTGTGCTAAAGTGGAACTATTGCAAGTATACTTTAAATATCTTACATTTAAAGACTGATATTATACAGAGATCATACAATCCTTATCAATATTGACATTAAAACACATTTTAGGCTTAATATTATGAAATGTGCACACAAATAGTACTTCAAATAAAGTTTAATTATAATTTTTATATCCGTAAGTCTCAAGCGATATGTCAGTAAATATATTTGAACAAAGTATGAAATAAATGTATTTTAAATATATATCTTTTTTACTTGGGTGTTTATACACTAAAAAAATGATGGGTTAAAAACAACCCAAGTTGGGTTGAAAATGGATAAACCCAGCAATTGGGTTGTTTTAACCCAGTGGTTGGGTTAAATGTTTGCACAACATGCTGGGTAGTTTTATTTAACTCAACTATTGTTTAAAAATGACTATATCTGACTTAAAATTAACCCAAAATAGGTTGGAAATTAAAAATCAGACACATAATTACTAGAGCCAACAATAATAATCAAAAGGTGAACATTTATTAATAAACAATTTAATACATGTTTATTGTTTAATCATTAAACATATTAATAAATGTTAATTTCCAACATATTTTGGGTTCATTTTAAGCAACAATACAGTAATTAAAAAAAAAAAAAATGGATTAAATAAAACTACCCAGCAGGCTGGGGCAAACGTTTAACCCAACCGCTGGGTTAAAACAACCCAACTGCCTGGTTTGTCCATTTTCAACCCAACTTGTTGTTTTTAACCCAGTGTAGTGTGATTATTCAGCTCAATTCAGTTCAGTTCAATAACTTCATCACTTATGAAAAGAGTTTAACTATAAGCAGCTCTACAGAAGACAATAGTGTCATTATTCAGTTTAGTTTAGTCTAGTCTTTATCTCAGACACAAACAGACAGAGCTATAAAATCAATGTGGATTGTAGCTCAGATCACTTGATGAGGATTGTTTGAATTTGCATTGAGATCTCTGACTTTTGATTGTGATATGACTCCAACTTCCCATTGGAAACGTGTCGAGACAGAAAACCTTGCTTGTATTTGAGTAAAGTCTGTATTTGTTCTCTTGCTGCTATCTAGAACTTATTTGCTTAATGTTTGAGAAAAATACTGCGGTATCAGAATAAATATGCCATGACGTCAAGACCCGGTCCACATCTTAGTCTAAGACACGCGCTTGCCGTAAGGTCGCTTCTGACAAAATAGAAGCACAAAGATGTCGTCTTCCTCTAAACTTCTCCCTCAGGGCTCCTCCATCTGTCGGCCGCTGATGCGAGCAGCTGCTGTCAGGAGCAAAGATGGAAAGGAAGGGGAGCGAAAAGGTGAAATAAGACCTAAAACGAGAGCTTTCATACAGTCGCACAAGAGTGGGCATGTACATGTGTGATTTACATCACAGATCGCGACATGTCTGATCTTTTTTTAATTAATCTGACAGTTCAGACAGCAGCGAGGTGAGCCGTGTTTTGGCGGCTGCGGTTGGGGCGGCACCCAGAAAATGTTTAAAACAAACAAAGACAATGTCTCGCTACAGCTCACTCTGTTTTCTCAGTAAACAGTTGCGACACTACTGTACGCCGTATTTAAGATTGAAGAAAACATATCATGTGACTGTTATAACGACAGCTAAGCTGCAATAATTCCATCACTCGATGTGTTAAAGGTGAAACTTTTTCCAAAGAAATGGATGGCATGAATGATCATGTGATGGTATTTGAATGTTTTTTTAATGGATGCTAATGAGCAAGCTTTCAATCAACCTGATCAATCCAAAATGTTCAAATATTAAGCAATAAGCATAAACCAAACAGTTTCCACCAACAGTATAAAGTCTAAGACCACTATTGAATCGGCCTGGAAGACAATACAAATTTTAAAAAGTGCATGTTTAATGTTTTTAAAGCTATTAGCAGGGCATTGACCATTTTATACCAATGATTTTCTGTTTTTATTTTATATGTTTAGATAAGATTTCACTGTATGCAAACTTATAGGTTCTCACATATATAGTGATTGTATGGAAGCATGAACAATATTTGAGAGCTAATCCTACTTGGAAAACAAGTCATATTGACAGCTTTTGAGATTTTTTTTATGATTTTTTTTTTTTTTTTTTTTACTACAATTGTAATTTGTACAGTATCTAAAACTAAAGAAAATTGTTTTCATTAATTGAAATATATTTAATATATTTAATTGAAATATATATATATTTGAGATACACTGATATATCGGCCAATAATCGGTATAAAAACAGCCGATAGTCAGGGCCGATATATCCTGTCAATCAAAAAAGGACAGGAAAATGCACTGAATTTGTACTTTGTGTAAAGAAAATGCTAAGAAACCAGTTTGATGTTCAATATTAATAGTAATTATATGAATTAATAACATTCAGAAAGTTAAGAAATATTAATTAAATCTTCAGAATTTAGTTAATGTGGTTTAATGTTAATTTGTTTATAACTGATAACAGTTACTCTGAAACAAGATGATGAAATGGAGAGAATAAAGTTTTTATTTGTATTTCTTTCTAAACATAATAATTAAAAATATAATGATTTATTATATAATGATAGATTAATTAATTAAATAAAATTTAAAAGAGGGTATAAAAGGCAGAACCCCCAAACTATCGGTATCGTTATCGGTATCGTCAGATATCACTCTGAATAATCGGCTATCTGTATCGGTGGAGAAATTTAGTATCGGTGCATCTCATATATATTATATATATATATATATATATATATATATATATATATATATATAATATATACATACATATATATATATATATATAATATATACATACATACATATAATATATACATACATACATATATATATATATACATACATACATATAATATATACATATATATATATATATATATATATATACACACACACACACACACACACACACACACACACACACACACACACACACACACACACACATACATATTTATATATATCTATCTATCTCATAAAAAAAAAAATGACAAAAGCACAACAAAATTACTAAAACTTGAAAACTGAAAATTTAAAAATAAAAGATAATTCAAAATACTACTAAATATTATAATAGTATATAAATACTAAAATAGAGCAAATATTATGGAAAATAATCATTTTGTGTCTCACGAAAAACAACATGATTTTCAAACAACAACATGAGGGTAAGTAGATGATTTCTCTTTCTGGGAGCAGCCTTTGAGATCCCTTTAATTTGATATAAACACGCTCTCACACATTTCTGCTTGTTTTCAGAAAACAGAAAGAGCTGTTGTGGAGGTCAGAGATGCAGCGATTCACACTGATGGTTTTATCACACCTGCTGACGCACCACTCCTAACAAAATGTTTCCCAAGAAAACAAACGTGGCTAGAGAGAGAGAGACGGCTGACACGGGCCGCCCAGTGGAATCCTGACTTCCTCCCAGAGTTCCTGTGATGCGCAGTGTGTTTCCTGGTATGAGCTTGTCCCGGAGTGAGAGGGCATGGGAAAGAACGCTCTACCCCCTTTCACAGTGGTAAGCTGAGCTAAAACAAACCCCGGACGGGGCACGGCCGGTCCACAGCGCTTCACCTGGCCTCGCCGCTGTTCTGCTAGCGTTGGCGTCTTTCACGGCTATCGTATTCCACACAACGCCTTACATCATACATCACCATGCGCTGTCACATGTATATCTCTTTTTACCCAGCATGAACGTGGTAAACCAGTTTGCCCAGCACTAAACCAGTTGACGAACACAAGATGAAGCACTCAACTTTTTCAGCGGCCTTGGGTCCGGAAGTATTTTTCCCAAGTCTTTGTGAAAGAGTTATAAGCCATGAACCAAGCCAAACAAGTGAAACACAGAAAAGTATTTTAAATTCATACAAAAAGACAAAGTTACAAGACTCCTTAAGTCCTTAACTTTAATGAGAGAAAGAACTACAATCCCATGAAGCATTGCTAATGACAATCTAATTAAAAATGAGGGAAAAAAATAAAACTATTGCATATAAATAAAGGATATATATATATATATATATATATATATATATATATATATATATAATATATGAGAGAGAGAGAAAGAGAGAGATTAACATTGAAATAAAGATAAAAATATTATTCTAATAACTTTTAGAAGAAACTTAAAAGAAAATGAGAAATGTTGCCTTGGCAAATTTAATAAAAAAACTTTAAGTTGAAGCAATAAAATGAAAAAGTAAGAATGAAATAAAAATAAAGATAAATAAATATATTTTTTAAAAACTACTAAGAATAACAAAAGCACATAACAATTACTAAAACTTATACTGAAAATATATAAAAATAAAAGCAATTCAAAATATTAATAAATACTAGAATAATTAGAATACAAATAATACTAAAATAATACTGGTGTCAACATAATGCTAAATAGCTTTGTGTCTCAAAAAACAACACGATAGTAAAAAATATTTTCATGATTTATCACAACATTCTTCTTTTGTCAAATCAACTTAATTAATGTGGTTCAGATAACATAATATTTTGAGTTTCTGTTGATTAAACCAATCACCTTCATTATATTAACTCAAATTCTCCACGATTCTCTGATTGGTGGAGATTTCTCTGTTGAATCATGGGTTATGTAGTTTTCCACCAGGAATCTCGCTGTTAAACACTATCATTTTAGAAATAAGTTAGGGCTGCAACTATTAATCGCGATTAATCGTTTGCAAAATAAAAGTCGGTGTTTACGTAATATATATGTGTGTGTTCTGTGTATAATAATTATGTATATATAAATACACACACATACAGGTATAAAGTCTAGAAATATATGCATGTATTATAAATATATATATTTATATATATATTATATTACATATAAACAAATATTTTATATATAACATTTTTATACACAGAACACACACATATATATTACGTAAACACAGACTTTTATTTTGCAAACAATTAATCGCGATTAATCGTTGCAGCCCTAAAATACGTTGAAATAGGGGCTGATGACTAACAAAAGCATTTATATCCGTTTCTATCGGAAGGTTTTAGCATGGATAATGGATATGACAATGTTAATATATTTGGTCTTGGCGGAACAGATCTGCTACGCTGCTGCTGAGCAAGTACAGGAACTTGCTACTGCAATACATACGCTGATACGCTGCTGTGAGTATGTAAGACATACTGCTGCTGCACAAATGGCATATATCAATTACCCATAGCAGATCTTTACAGGTGGAGCTGGGGAAGGTGGAGGGTTTTTAGACTCTGAAAGCATGCTGCAAACTGCAATAGTGAATGATAACCAGCCATTCAAATGTTGAGCAGCAATCTCATTGGCTGCAGATGCGACATGAACCAATCAGCTTGTGCCAAGTAGATAACGCTGTAAATATCATCAGCTTACATTAAGGACCCATCAGCCTGTGCCATCTAGTGTTTAATGACAGAACTAGACAGTAGGTTAAAATCAATTTCCCTGTTGAGAAAATGAATTGAGTTTTTACTTCCAGAACCCGACTGTTGCTCTATACCCTGCATGTCCTGACAGGAGCATTATGACCGGGTTAAGAGAGCAGGTTGGCTGTCTTTGAAACAATTCATGAGCCGTAGCTTTGCCATATGGCTGTCTGATCTATAGCGAGCTCTCCAACCTGAACAGTCATCTAAACCATTCAATCAAAGTCACCAAACTGCTCTCTGGCCGCTAGCTGAGGGCTATATCCCATATGGCGCTGTACGCCGGACGCGGGTGACCGCTGCACCGCCTGAAGGGAAACCGCGAGACACTGTGACCTCGCTACAACAATGCAGCACTTCTGCAGCCCTCGTATTTCCACCGTGACTCCAGACAGACCGCGAGCAGCCATCTGCCCTTTAATTTCCTCTAAACTCACACGGGAGTTTCTCTGAGGGATCAATGGGGCAGGTATTCGAGCTACAAAAATGAGAACTGGTTGAATATGGACCCATTTCACCTTTATAAGGTTCTCAGAAGCCGTCATAGTTGGGTAAACTTCTATAATGGTGACTGGAAACTACAACATATATTATTTTTGCATTCCCATTTACTCCAATAGCAAAAGAAAAAAATCCATGATAGTGTTTCTGACTTTACAAAAGAGAAAAAGATAGTAAATTTGCCATCACGTCCTTAGCCCTTGTATTAGAAACACCTGAACAGCAACGTTAGTTGTCTGTAATTTAATATTATTTTATTGTTTATTTAACAGGGACAATACAGAAAAACATTACTGCAGTACTGAGCAGCAGATGCTCTCTATATATAGTATGCTTTGCAGGAATTGTCCTTATATAAATGTACATTAATGAAAATAGAAACTATTTTTAGTTAGATTTACAGTGTCATGAACTGTGGAAACACGCCATCACAGTATATGAAAAGGGTTCATTGTTTAGTTTCAATGTTTCATTGCACAGCAAGCCATTTCATTTAAGACAATATTACAAATTTTTTTTGTTGAAAGATTTAAGTAATCTGTAATTTTTGCCATTCTTTCTTGTGTCCCAGTTTACTATGAAGTCACAATTCTGACTTTTTTTCTTGCAATTGCGAGTTTTTATCACGCAATTCTGACTTTATAACTCGCAATTCGGACTTTATAACTCGCAATTCGGACTTTATATCTCGCAATTCGGACTTTATATCTCCCAAGTCTGAATTTATATCTCCCAATTCTGACTTTATATCTCCCAATTCTGACTTTTTTTATCTCGCAATTCTGACTTTATATCTCCCAATTCTGACTTTATAACTCACAATTCTGACTTTATATCTCCCAATTCTAACTTTATATCTCCCAATTCTGACTTTATATCATGCAATTCGGACTTTATATCTCGCAATTCGGACTTTATATCTCGCAATTCGGACTTTATATCTCCCAATTCTGACTTTTTTTATCTCGCAATTCTGACTTTATATCTCCCAATTCTGACTTTATAACTCACAATTCTGACTTTATATCTCCCAATTCTGACTTTATAACTCACAATTCTGACTTTATATCTCCCAATTCTAACTTTATATCTCCCAATTCTGACTTTATATCATGCAATTCGGACTTTATATCTCGCAATTCGGACTTTATATCTCGCAATTCGGACTTTATATCTCCCAATTCTGACTTTTTTTATCTCGCAATTCTGACTTTATATCTCCCAATTCTGACTTTATATCTCCCAATTCTGACTTTTTTTATCTCGCAATTCGGACTTTATATCTCGCAATTCGGACTTTATATCTCCCAAGTCTGAATTTATATCTCCCAATTCTGACTTTATAACTCACAATTCTGACTTTATAACTCACAATTCTGACTTTATATCATGCAATTCGGACTTTATATCTCGCAATTCTGACTTTATATCATGCAATTCGGACTTTATATCTCGCAATTCGGACTTTATATCTCGCAATTCGGACTTTATATCTCCCAAGTCTGAATTTATATCTCCCAATTCTGACTTTATATCTCCCAATTCTGACTTTATAACTCACAATTCTGACTTTATAACTCACAATTCTGACTTTATATCATGCAATTCTGACTTTATATCTCGCAATTCTGACTTTATATCATGCAATTCGGACTTTATATCTCGCAATTCTAACTTTATATCTCCCAATTCTGACTTTATATCATGCAATTCGGACTTTATATCTCGCAATTCGGACTTTATATCTCGCAATTCGGACTTTATATCTCGCTATTCGGACTTTATATCATGCAATTCTGACTTTATATCTCGCAATTCGGACTTTATATCTCGCAATTCGGACTTTATATCTCGCAATTCTGACTTTATATCATGCAATTCGGACTTTATATCTCACAATTCTGACTTTATAACTCGCAATTCTGACTTTATATCATGCAATTCTGAGAAAAAAAAAAGTCATTTTTTGAAAAGAATTGTGAGATGTATAAACAATTACGAGAAAAAAAGTCGCAATTACCTATGTAATTTTTTATTTCATGGCGAACACAAGCTTCCATACTTTTCTGCTGAGTGGCAAAGAGTTTCCTTGCGAATATTTCACAGATCAAAAAGTTTTAATCTCAGTGTCTGAGCTCAACAGTTGCTGATAAATGCCTTGATAACACAAAGTGCTGTAAATGCAGTGGAAACAGACCAATATCTTACATTTATCAGCAACTATTGAACTCTTGTGTTTTTGCACATCCTTGTGATGCTGAACTGAAATCAACTCATTGTCAGCGAATACTCTAGTAGAAGTAATGGTCGTTGAGACCTTGTTATAGTTCAATGATGCATTTGACATTAGGTAAATAATCTTATCTAAACGTCAAACTAACTCTAGCTTGCTCGCACTGTATTGCGCTGAACCCGAGGGCTCTTGCTGTGCACGTTTTGGGAGTATTTCAATTGATGCACTAACTGGTGTTTTTCATCTGAAATGCACACACAAACCGAACAGCCCGTCTACGGCCACTTGCCTTTGGGGCTCAAGCCTGTCTGCAGCCTTTGAACTCAGACTCTCGTAAATAAAGCCGGCTGGCCACACGCGTCTGCTCTTTAGCTCGCTAATGGAGCGATGGGGGGGATATAACAGCCTAGTAATGGTCTCTTGAGATGCGGCGGCACTTACATCACTGTCCAGGGATTTCATCAATGCTGGAGAGCAGCAGAGCATGGGAACCCTGATAAGTATTGCACGGACACAATGAAGACATATGCACAATGATGTAATGTGCGATATACATGTAGAGGTGAGTGGCCAAATTCATGATAATGAATCACGATATAGTTATTTTTGCTGGGAATTAAAAATGTGTTACATAATAATGTGATAAGCCCCTATTTTTGGAAAATCTAGTGTATTAAAAACTTTATAAATGAAAGGCACTTTGATTATTTTCTCTTTTTATTTGGAATTTGATGGACGCAAACCAAAAGATAAGATTATTCAAAACAAATGAAGTCTGACATCAGTGCAAAAACAGCTTCACGTTACGTAACACAAAATGTGACTCCAAAACAGTCAAACTAATATTATAAAGCATTTATTCCCCTCTACCACTGTATAGCAATATCTAACCATCACTCTATGTTCAAACTGAAACATTTGCAAAACATTTCATTCTTTGTTCAAAAACATTTTTTCCTCGTTGAGTGGGGAAAGTTGTATTTTTTATTTTTTTTGCATATTTTCCAAGTTCCTCATTCATGACAATACTTGTTGTCCAGAAAATACAGCAAAGAAAAGTGTAAAATAGATCAGCACACACAAAATACAGTGTGGAAAATCCATATTTACAGATTTTTACCATTGCTTAATATAAACTGTTGTACAATTCTGTATTCAAAAATCAAAATTCTGTATTCTAAGTCACTTTATTCTTTTCCTCTTTGCTTTTCAGACAGAAACATGACAATGCTTGTTGTCCAGAAAATACCACAAAGAAAAGTGTAAAATGGATTAGGCCTTCTCTCCGAGTAACACCAAGCTATCGGTTTCCCATCCTGCAGATAGACTTTTAATTTATTGGCTTCTGTTATTAAAAAGCCCAGCCCGAGCTCGGCCGCATGTTCCTGGCCACCATGTTTGTGTGTAACACTAACCGCCTGCCACGGTGGGCTCTGCTTTCCACATGACAGCCTCCAAGAGGAGAAAGCCACCTTTCATGCCAGCTTGTATGGAAGGATCACCTCTCCCACCCAAAAACCCCCAACTTATGTGTAATCGACCCCCTTCGTTCAGACATTCGCCCCATCGGTTCGCAATTTCTCATCCTACCCATCCCCCCATCTCTACTGCCGCCACCCTCCAGGTCTGCTGGACCCTTTACCCCTGGAGCGCTGCCCCGAGACGTGGGTCATGGATGGGGACAGCTGGTGGACCTCCCAGAATCCGTCTTATGAGGGACCCGGTCAGACGGCATTCTGTTCCCAGGTAACACATCTGGCCGGTTGTAGTGTGGAGGCTCAGACTGCATTAAAACGGCTGCGTGTTTTCAGTGCATGCAAATCACATGCACACCGAAAGAACACTGCAAATATTCTGGGATAACATTTCACCGACTACACTTGTGAAAAAGAAGTGTGCTTCATTGTATTGAATGTGCACTTTAAAAAGTTAAAAGTATACATTTAAAAAAAAAAACTACTTGCAGGTAATATTAATAAAAAATAAAAGAGAGTACACTTTGTAATCATGTCATTAAAGTTTTAAATCATATTTTAATAATCATTTGTCATGCATTTAATGAAGTCATTAACATAGTAAAGCACATGTAAAGTACTTGATTATAATTTTAATCTTAGTGTTTACAGTTAATAACATTTAAAGTTGATACATTTTAAATGTACTAAATTGCAACTTTGTCATTCATCATCATACAAATATATTTAAATACATGATATGTAAGTTTTCGATAGAAATGATATATTTCAGATTACAGAAAATGCTTGACACTACATTCAACACTATACTTTAAGCATATTAAAAAAGACATTAGAATGATGAAATTCCATATAAAGTTGCATTCTTAAGTTCAACTAATTGTATTTAATATAAATTTAAACTATAATGCATTTTCATTGAATTAAAATAACATGCATTTAAGTATCTTTCAATTCACTCTTAATTAAATATGGGTCATTGACGAATACGGTTTTTAAAAGTGTAAAAAAGCATAATAGGGATATAATTAATTTGGAATTTTTATTACGTGTTAATGAAATTATGTGTTTTTTTATAATCAATTAACACTGCTTTTGACATTTTTTACAAGATGGACAAAATTTGTCACCAAAAATTCATTCGGTTTAACCAAAATTTTGGTTTTACTGAATGGCACTTTTGGTTTTACCGAATGACGATATTTTCAAACAATGCTAACAGGCTGATATCTAGCTATCTAGCAAAAGCACAGTCAAACATTTTATATTTAGTACAAGATTTTAAAATATTACAACATTTTCCATGTTTTATAGCGGTTGCACTGAATGACCTGATGTTTCGGGACATGCGTATGATCAAGTGAAAACATTAATTTTTCAAATAGTTAAAAGAGAGTTAGTTACTTTGCTTCATGACCTTGTGGTCCTTTGCAGGTGTCTGAATGATGTCACATCCTGTCACATGATATTGACAGCATGATGTGATCCAGAATGGTCCCTTTATATTGGTTTTTATATTGTTTACTCGGAATGACGTCAATAAAATTATTTTTTCCAGACATTCTTTCTCATAACGAAGCAACGACTTCTACACATAATTTTAATACCATTTTGCACTATGTTGATATATGATGTTATAAAATCATGCCTGAATAAAAAATATATACATTTATTGCATTTTAAGTTATTTTAATCACAAATGAAGTGGCTGTATTGGCCTTTGGATGGTTAAACCGAATGACTTTTGACACTTCAAAATCTTTAAAATACCTTTATATGTAGCAAAATATAATTAAAACCTTTTGGATTTAATAAAAGAGATCTAGTTGTACTACCTTATATACGTTAGATGTCATATCTTTGTTTTTTATTATTATTAAGGCCTTTGGACAAAAAAATTACCCATCATGTCATTGACCCATATATATATATATATATATATATATATATATATATATATATATATATATATATATATATATATATATATATATATATATGGTGGGTGTTTACTAGCCCAAATCTCTATGATTTTCAAAGGCAAGTTTTATCATCCAATCATCAGCTTGAATGCTTAGAAAAGTACCAACACACCTCAAGTATGTATAATGTAAGCTACAGGATGAGTTATGACAAAATGTTATACTTTGGTTTAGGGCTTTGTTCAAATCACTAACCCTAAGTATATGCTATTCAATGCAGCTTAAGTTGTATTTATCCAAGAATATTCCTTTGAAACTGAGTTTGCTTCTTGTTTGACTTGGATTTAAAAACCTGAGCACTCTCATGACTTGCAAAACAGCCTGGCACCATCTGCATAATGTATGCGCAACCCAGGAAGACTAAGTAGTTTATTCAGTTAGTAGTCTTGAACTTTTAACCTTGAGACACCGTAAGCTGCAAATGCTAACATCCGCAGCTTACATTGTTGTGGACACTCGGTGAATGATATATGACTTCATCAAAGAAACGTGTTGAGAAATTTCCTGCTTATTTGCCCCGAGGCCGGTTAGCAAGTGTAAACGCGCCCGACATGCAGAGAGGAGGAACGTTTTAGCTTATTCAGGAGACCTAATTTGTTTAGATTGTATACGGTCCAAGTTTTTCAGTCGCCACTGTTGGAAATTGATTATGAGAGAGAAAATCTCTAAATCATTCACATGTTGATTGATGTGGTGTTACTCACTGGTGAGACTGTGGTGTTGAGTTTTGTTGTTCTAGACTGTCAGCTGCTTGAGCTGTTAACGCAATTAGTGTCGGTAAAAAAATTCCAATATAAGCATTATTTATATTAGGGCTGAAAGGTATAACAGTATTTGTGTGGTGTGAAACGTCCAAGTTCTTCCATCAAGCAGTCGGCACTGTAATGATGTTATTTTCATATCAGCCTTCATTTGTTGAATGAATAATGAGATTTTTTGGTTTGCATCCATCAAGTTCAAAATGATGAACCTTTCATATGTAAAGTATTTAATTCACTGAATCACAGCAGCTGGAACACACACACACACACACACACACACACACACACACACACACACACACACACACACACGAAGTGGGTCAAAAAAGCATTCTTAAGTTCAACTAATAGTTAATTTAATAGAAATTTAAACTGTAATGCATTTTCATTTAATTAAAATAGCATGCATTTAAGTATCCAAAAACATTGCTTTCAGTTTGCACTTAAGTTAAAATATATATTATTTATTTTTGAAAAATATTTAGTTTCTTTTTCACACACACGCACAGCACTTTGCTTTATGACTCAATGATAGTGATACATATGACGCTCATGTCTGCCTGCAAGTGTGAGTGTGTGTGTGTGTGTGTGTGTGTGTGTGTGTGTGTGTGTGTGTCTGTCTGTCTCTAAGATATAAGATAAGGACTAAAGGTTGGCAATAGCTGAAGAACCAGCTGCTGTTTGGTGAAAAAATGAGACTATAGGGAAAAGGAGGGGTTTGGATGAGTGAGTGTGTGTGTGTATGTGTGTGTGTGTCAGATTGAAAGGGAACTGCAAACTATGTGTTGCTTCCTTCTCAGATTAACATAGAAAATCTCTCCATGCACACAATATTTTGTCATTTATTAAATCAAGCATCTCTGTTTCCATTGCTTATAATTTTGGTTAATTATATAAATAAACTAAATGATGTAGAAAAATCCCTCATTGAAGTATGGACCCGAATCATGTCTATAGACCAGATTATCAGAGAATTTTCACTTGGAGCAGTAAGCGACCACCTAGCAACCACCATAGCAACTCCATAGCAACACCCTAGCATCATGACAGCTGCTCACATTTAGTTCAGAAAGTGCAAAAATTTAGTTTGTATCTTCATGTTTCCTGCACCTTTTGACTTGTTGTTCATTATTACTAGGCAACAGATTTAAAAACAAATCATAATAATTCATAGAGTTCACAGAGAGATTTCCAAACATTCAAATGAATCTGTACAATTTTTTTCCAATCACAATTATAATATTCTCTGACATTTCCTGGTTCTCCATCATTGTGTAAATGATGTTCTGTACAGTGCCGAAAGCCAAAAATGATGAGCAGTCAGTGATTAAACCTTCAGGAGTAACACAAATCACTCAAACCATTCGACATTTGATCACAACAGCTTCTTAGTTTTGGTTGTAATCAAAGACGGTTAGTGCTTCAGCGTCGTCTGATCAAAGCGAGGGTTTATGTGAAGTTCAGCTCACTGTCGTTGGGCCTCTGACCGTAACTCTTCTGCTAAAGCCATCTTGTATACGCTTGACTAGAGTATAAGCAGCAATAGTAGTGATGCTTGTTGCTATTAGTTTTAAAGGATTAGTTCACTTCAGAACTTGATAATTTACTCACCCCCATGTCATGCAAGATGTTCATGTCTTTCCTTCTTCAGTCAAAAAGAAATGAAGATTTTTGAGGAAAACATTCCAGGATTTTTCTCCATATAGTGGACTTCACTGGGGTTCAATGGGTTGAAGGTCCAAATGTCAGTTTCAGTGCAGCTTCAAAGAGCTCTACATGATCCCAGACGAGGAATAAGAGTCTAATCTAGAGAAACCATCGCTCATTTTCTAAAAAAACAAAAATTTATATACTTTTTAACAACAAATGCTCATCTTGCACTGCTTTGAGATGTGCCACACATTACATAATCATGTTGGAAAGGTCACACAAAAAGGTAAAACAACGATGTCGGGCAATTTTGAAGTTGGAGGAGTTTTCTGCCCTACCGCAGGACTTCCACCTACATCACGCATGACCTTTCCAACATGATTACGTAATCGCAGAACAGTGCAAGACGAGCATTTGTGGTTAAAAATATATACATTTTTATTTTTCTTAGAAAATGGCTTATGGTTTCTCTAGATTAGACTCTTATTCCTAGTCTGGGATCATGTAGAGCTCTTTGAAGCTGCACTGAAACTGACATTTGGACCTTCAACCCGTTGGTAACTGTTGAAGTCCACTGTATGGAGAAAAATCCTGGAATGTTTTCCCTTTCTTTTCAACTGAAGAAAGAAAGACATAAACATCTTGGATGACATTGGGGTGAGTGAATTATCAGTAAATTTTAATTCTGAAGTCAACTAATCCTTTAAGATTGCTGTACGATTAAAAGTCATGCTTGTTTAATCCATTGCTATATTTGCATTATAGGTTTTGCTCTTCATCCCTTCATCCTTAGCAGTGAAAAATTCCTCCAGCCTGAATCAAGAGCCGCAGTCGCGACTGTCTGATGATGTGGCATACTGTGACAGCGCTACCGATCACATTCAGTTGCGCAAGACTCACGAGACTTCGGGAACACCTCTGTGGGCGCTAGCTAAATATTTTGCTCATTACGAGCGAGGTTATCTTCCATCTGGAAGCAAAGGATCGGTTGACAATTCAAAGCAGAAGCAAAGTTCAAGGCCTCCAGCCTCACCCTAAAACCGAGGGGTTAACGCCGGCCGGCCCGTAATGAAACGAGCGCCGATAAACTCAGGAAGAGCCGTGCTTCCTATGAAAATATTTATCATTCCAGAAACCTCTGGCTACAGAGGACTTTAGGAATTAATTTGTGTTTTCTTAGGAGGGGGTGCTCAGGATGGGGAACTCGGGCCTCGCTTTCGACCAGGAATTGTACGGCTTATTCACAGTTTATTAGAGTTAGTAATCAGAACCATGATGGGAAGAGAGGAAGAATGAGCTCAAAATGAGACCTGATGGTATTATACACTGAAAACAAAAACTCGCCCCACTGCACGTGACCTTTGTTGCGTGTCTTTTCCAACAATATTGGCGTGGAAAAAAAGAATGGGTGCCTTTATGTCTGATTTCAAACAATCTGTGATCATTTTAATTTGTTTTCATTAATAATAATATGCATGTGCATGTGCTGCTTGCTTCATATCTTCCATTGCATGCCTGCATGTACTCCAAAACCACATCGTGATACTGACTCCATTTTCAAAGCATTGAATGAAAAGGGGTTCATTTTCACTCAGTCCATTTTTGGAAAGGTTTGAATTTGGATCTTTTAGAGAAGAATCAAGTGTGAACAGATTAGAGAGTAGCTATTTCTACTGGCAGCAGGAGACCAAATTTAATACGAGTAATTTAATAATGTGGTGCCATTTTGTTCTTTTAGTTTCGATGTCTGAGAAACAGCAGTGTGAGATGGTGAACGTTCATCATATTCACAATATGTGAAGTTACCAAAGACAAAAATAGCTACATTGCATGCCTGTGCGTACAGTATGTTATATAATGAGAAATATTATTCGGTTTATCGTTGTAATATGACTGAGTTGCCATGCATGAGTCAATATTTCTTGGACTTGTTTGTGGTTTTGCAAAGTCACGATGGTGGTACAATCCAAAGTTTAGGATCAGTATTACATCTGCAACAAATGAAACTGGTTTTGGATCTCAGAGTCCGATCCAGGATAACTTTAACTTTGGCGCTGTAGACCTGGATGGATAATAATTTGGAATTGTGCAACAGTGACCTGTGTGAATGTATTGAGCTTCTTGAGGATGATGAAAGCTTCTCTTTAGCAAGGAACCCTAAAATGACCTTATTAACTTCCCGACTTTAAACATCACCTCAGCGATTTCAGAGTAATCGTCTAGCTTGATGTGACATCGGGCATTGTTTTATTTCAAACAGCCAAACGCTGCTCGCATTAATAGACACGTATGCACAAACTAAGACTACTAAAATGTGAGTAAAAACAATTACCAAGAGTGATTGTACAGATGTGGAAAAATTAAATGAAGAATGTTTAGATATGAAAAAGCAAAGTATTTTGTTCAAGAACTTTCTATACTATTAAGAAAAGGGTTGTGAAAAGCACTAAATTAAGTTTCTTTGGTCTTTTCAGTACTGCATTATAAATGGCAGGTAGCAATATTTCACAGCATTTTAACCCAAGAGAATAAGTTAAAATCATGTTTAGCTTCCCAAGATATAAGCAAAAATATGACCAACATTCATTGCACATTTAGATTTTGCCTTATTAGCTGATATAAATCAGTTTTTGATGGGAGGAAAAGGCCTCAGATGACTATTTTATGTCTGCTTCATAGGGATGTAAGTGTTTTTGTTATCCACTGTTATTCTTTCGAGTCTCACTATAAAAACAGAGGTGTTCTTTAATGATACAAATTAAAAATATAACCAATTTGAAGCACTAATGCCTTCACTACTACTTAGAAAACTAATCTTTAATTGTTTTCAAATTATAGCATTTTCTGTTTGTAAAATGTTTCTGAAAAATACGAATGGCAAATTGAGATTATTCTTCTGTGTTTAGATGTTTTCACAAAAAAAAGTTCTGAACCTAATGACCATTTAAGAGCCTTGTCTTGATTTTTAAGTGTGTGGGACACTGTCAATGTGTTAACATTTTAATTCTGTGTGTGAAAACATAAAATATGAATAAAAATGACAAATTGAGGTTTTTGTTTGAAAATGCACTGCATACAACACAACTAAATCTAGCCCTGTTTTATTTCGTCTGCACTCTTTTAAAAAATATGTTTATTGGTATCCTAAGTTGCTCTATGGTTTTAAATAAGTTTGTAATGTTTCATTATAGTTCTTAAGATCAGTGTTTCTTTTAAAGCACAAAATGTTCTCCTTAGACCTAAGACTGTTTTTTTTTTTTTTTTTTTTTTTAAATTCGAGTATGATCGGATATCTGGATCTTTATGTTAAGTTAACAGACGCGTCCTCGTGCGATCCTGCTTTTTCGTTTTTAACACGAGATTTTCTGATAACCGATAGTATGTCGGCTATTACACAGACAGGAAATATATGCAGTTTGTTATCGTCAAAAATACAAAAACACAATATCAGTGAATAAATGATGCACTCACCATATCTGAAGCAAAGCAAAAGAAAAATCAGCTGTAAGTTCAGCAAAGTTCCCTCTCCATCCTGCGTGACGTGTGTTTATCAAAGCGCCGACAGACGGATAGAATGTCTCATCCCGCCGCCGCTGTTACATTCGAATTTTAAATGTTTAATGATCCGGCTGCGCGCGCGGTGAAGATCGCAGTGTGTTCGAGAGCTCTGCAGTGTGTGTCTCGCTCCCTGCGTGTGTGGCGCACTCGAGTGCGCACTAATGTGAAGAAACGTTCAATAAATGAGCGACCTGAAGTTCCTCCTCCTCCTGCTTATATCCTCAGCACGCGCGTGTAGCTCCACCACAATGAGACTATCCTGCTCTGTGTGTGTGTGTGTGTGTGTGTGTGTGTGCGCGCGCGCGCGCGCTATTTTTTTTTAATGTACCTCGAGTCACAAATATAGTAAAACGTGGAAAACAGACATAAAATAACATTTTTGAATCACTCTCTAATGTTTTATAATTCAAATATTTTTTTTATTTTTTAAATGTGTTTAAAACTACAAAAAGTGAATCAGAATCTACATCCAATGGTCGCCAGAAGGTAAACAGCTTAATTAACACACTTAAATAACGTCTTAAGTTTGTGTTAAAATGTAGGGAACGGAAAATATCATTAGCTCTGTATAAAACCAATAGAAGTCAATGCCCATGATAGGAAAACAAATGTACGTTTGTGAAGGAGAGACATTTATTCATGTTCCAAAGAAAGTTGCAGATGATCACATTTAAAAATTGATCATTTTGTCCTTCATTATGATGGCAGTGTTCATGGTGCATTTCAGCAAATGTGTACAGTATTTGCACAAATTAGTGATGTTAAAAACATACCCTGAAGTCAAATACAATGCATGATTCTGAAATAATAAAAAATAACTGGATAAACATGCTGATTTATGTTCCTCTTTCTTTGAGTTCCCTTTCACAGCGAGCAGTAAAGCGAGTTTCCCTATAGGTTGTTTCAATTCAACAGCAGTTAAAAGAGAAGGATAAATCATACTGTTGTCAATGTAAATGTCCTCAGGTATATGACAGTTTACATTTACATTAACATTTTGATTTGCATTGGAGGGGAAGTGGTGTTTCTTTAAATCATTTCATACTCAAGTGTTCATAAGTGTGTACTTAAATGTAAATATAACTTAGGTGTGCAATAAAAAATTAGATTTTTGGTCACCCTCCTTATATTGTCACAAAATTAAGTGTAAGCACAATTATATAGACTATTTAGGATATAGATGTCCTGTCTCTTTAAGAAAGTTGATCTTGTGTACTTTGGTTCAGTTAGATAAACATAATGGGAACGAACTAAATATTCAAGACAGGTTGTACAAGTTATGTTAATGACATTTCCTTTTTTTTTTTCTTTTCTTTTCTTTTTTTTTTTTGATTGTATAATTTACCACTACATACCAGATTTGTGAAGTGAGTTTGAACAAGTTTACAAGGCTTGTAAATAATCTGATGAGAGATTTGTGTGCGAGCGTCTCAAACACTGATTCTGAAAATGCTTTAAAGCTGTATTGTTGTGTGTCATGTATAAATGATCCCAAAACACAAAATAGAGGACTGGGGCTAGTTGTCACATTTGTCAGCAACTACAGAGACCTTGAATCAAACATCTAATTAGGCATCTAGCTTTATATGTTGAGTTTAACTAGATTGTAAATCATATTTTTATAGTATAGCTTTTTGCAGTTAAGACTTTAAGGTTTGTGCTGAGTTTCAAAAATAAACTGGCACAAAAAGCGTGACAACTAGCCCTGGTGTAATGTAATCAAAGACAGAAATCACCTTTAATATCACATTGTTGTGGAAGTCTCTGTAGCAACACCCTATATCTGCGGGTCAAATCAAGTTCACACTATTAATGTTAAAAGAAACATTACAACAGTGACCATCATCTGGTTACAATAAGAAGTGATTCAGATGTGTGTGTGTGTGTGTGTGATATGCTAGTGGATCTGATTTATTTCCAGAGATGGCAACAGTCTGGCTGCCAAGACAGAAAGGTAGAAAGAGTCTGAATAAAGGCGAGCGAGAGCGAGGATGAGGAAAAAATCCGGTAACCTTACCTATGACTGCAGTTAAGTAAGGCAACCCAGACACAAATTTGTCTGCCCGTGATTCATTTTTGCGATGAGGGTGGCCGATCTCTGTGCTTTCTGTGGAATGTGCGGCTAAAGGAGAAAATAAAAGCAGCCATTGTCTTTATCTTTATTTCTCTCTTGGCGTTTTGTTGAGCCGGTCAAACACGCTGCGAACAGCAAGAGATCAGGGAGAGTTTCCTCCCAATTCACCAGTTCACTTCTGCCTGCCATCCCTCATGAGCAAAGAACTAGAACCCATTTCCAAAACATCATGTAAATATTCCCCATAAGAGATGAAGTTCGTTTCTATTTAAGTCTGCATTCAGCTGATGCCAACACTAATATTAAAACCTCGAAGCAGTGGTGAATATATTTAGGTTAAAAGCTGAGCATCACATTTATTATTGTGCATACTCTGATGAAATCTTGAAGGCTAAGTAGTAAACTTTAGGGATGCACGATATATCGGCCGCCATATCGGTATCAGCTGATATATGTTCATTTTTAATGTTATCGTTATCGGCCCAATAAGTAAATTTGGCCGATATGTTAAAGCCGATAAATAATGGATTATTAAGCTGAGACACTTCAGATGCGCATTGTTCACAATGATGGTTTTGAATTGCTTGGAATGTGATTGAAATCACTTCAGAAAAGTAAAATACATTTAAGTGCAACATGTGCAGTGCACATCTGTCATATAAGCTATATAAAATTATAATAGGCTCTCAAAAATTATATAAAAATGTTTTATTTGATTATCAGCCAATATATCGGTTATCGGCTTTCAAATATGAATAATTATCGGTTATCGGTATCAGCCAAAATTTTCATATCAGTGCATCCCTAGTAATCTTCACTGTGTGTGATGTTCTGTAGTGTTTGTGCTCCAGACATGAGTGATTCCTCAAATCATGTGTTTTGTTGACGAGAGGTGCGCTGTTACTTTACTAATCTGTGACTGTTTTCACCTCTTTTTCACAGGATTGAAGTAAATCTTATAAAGAACAACTCCTTTAAAGGTAGGGTAGGCAATGTTCTTCATAAACACTTTTTTTTTTTTGTTATACTGGTTGAAACTCTTCACATCCTGATAGCCAGTGTTGGGGAAAATTGCTTTAAAAGTACGTGTTACAATATTGCGTTACTCCCTGTAATTGCATTACTTAGTTACATTTTGTGGAAACTAATGTGTTACATTACTTTTGAGTTACTTTTTCTCATCTGAGCTTGGCTTACTTGTGTTTTTTCATAACAAAAGTTCTAATTTTGGCAAATGTAAAGGGCCTTTCACACCAAAAATGAAATGAATAAGCCTCAGGCTGAGGGAAACGCAAATTCACACCTGTACAGTAGAGGGCGCAGCTCAAACAAATCTTTCAGCTGTGCTGCCATTCTGGATTAAAGAAGAATAGGACGCAGGAGAAGAAAGTTCAACACTCTTACATTAGCAATAAAAATAAAACAAAAAAAAAAATGCTTATTTGTATGGTTGAATTGGATCATCAAAGGTCATCAGCAAAGACATTGGTTAATAAAGTGAGATTAAGTACATAAAGTATATTTAATTATTGCAGGTTTGCATAAGTGTACATTTCACAGTCTTTAATGCCTGCTCGCATTTAGTCTAGAACTACAATGGGCATCATGTTTACACACAATGCCTCTACACTTACTCTCGATTTCTCTCAACATGGCAACAGTAGAGCTGTCAGTCAATACATGGGAAAACTTGCATTACTTATTTGAAGAAGTAACTTGGATATTTTATTGTAAATTTAAAAGCAATGCGTTACTTTATTAGTTACTTGGAAAAAGTAATCTGATTACATAACTCGTGTTACCCCCAACAAGCTTACGCTGCGTTCACGCCATGTTGTAACTGTAATTACAAGATGACATCCCGTGATGTTCTACCCAGAGCTGATCATGCTACGATTTTTGCGTTTCTATCAGTGCTATTTTAAGACACCATGAAATATGAACTAAAATGTGCTTTTAATATACTATCTCTATATTTAAAAAATATATTTATTTACCACTTGTTGTACACTATGGGTTCAAATGTACTATAAGTGTTATCTAAATACATTTTTTAAATACAGAGATAGTATATTAAAAGCACATTTTAGTTCATATTTCATGGTGTCTCAAAATAGCACATTTGAGTACACTCAGATGTTCTTAAGATTATCTTAAGAAGTACTAAAGAAGAATTTTTTGTATATTAAAGGGTTAGTTCACCCAAAAATGAAAATTCTGTCATTAATGACTCACCCTCATGTCGTTCCAAACCCGTAAGACCTTCGGAACACAGTTTAAGATATTTTAGATTTAGTACGAGAGCTTTCTGTCCCTCCATTGAAAATGTATGTACGGTATACTGTCCATGTCCAGAAAGGTAATAAAAACATCATCAAAGTAGTCCATGTGACATCAGTGGGTTAGTTAGAATTTGTTCTAATATAGCAATATAGCAACACCAAAATACAAACAATGTAGAATAGCTTGAATACAGCGTGTGTCTCCCTCAGACTGTAAACGAAGCTCGGGCGCACCGGATAACACGTCAGCAGCGTCACTGTGGAGTCGTGAACCACACTCCGGAGCAGAAGGGGGCGGTAATGCACCAATAAGCTGGATGCCAACCGCCGTAAAACAGGAAAGAAGAAGAAGAAGAAGCGGAGAGTCATGAACGCAGATTGACAACAGACCCGGAAGAGAAGACAATGCTGAATAAAGTCATAGTTTTTGTTATTTTTGGACCAAAATGTATTTTCGATGCTTCAAAATGTCGCGGATGTCCTAATCGCCAAAAAAAACCACGGCGACGTAAAAGTGCATTACCAACGCCGACAGATGAAAGGATTCAATGGAATCAATTCAATGGAAAGAGAATACAATGCTGAATAAAGTCGTAGTTTTTGTTATTTTTGGACCAAAATGTATTTTCGATGCTTCAACAAATTCTAACTAACCCTCTGATGTCACATGGACTACTTTGATGATGTTTTTATTACCTTTCTGGACATGGACAGTATACCGTACATACATTTTCAATGGAGGGACAGAAAGCTCTCGGACTAAATCTAAAATATCTTAAACTGTGTTCAGAAGAATTATACTTCTTTTTCATAAGGATAGTGACGCTTTGCAGACTGTGCTCTGGCTTTGCGCGTTCATGTGTTTTGGAGTAGGAGTGGCTTTGGAGAGCGCTCTGAAGGGAGAGTGGGATCTAATGCTTTCCAAGCTAGCCTCTCTGAAATCACCTACCCTACCTTTAATGCACTTGAGTCTCAGTGCGGCACTAATAAACACAGTAGAGCCATTCACAGCAGGCCATTCTTCTGAACTAATAAACTCTCTCTGTTTGTCTGTGGTGGTTCTGTGAGTAGTTAGTGCAGTGTGTGTTAGTCCTCTAACCCCTCACACACAGGTTGCTCCTCTCTCAGCGCGCCCCACTAGTGCCCCTCTTGTCCGTGGAATGTGGAAATCATTTCCCCCTTAATTTTATAATGGAGGTGGGGGGGAGGCCTCCCTTTGGTTCAATTTTCACCAACACCATAAAAAACAGCGGTCGTAAGAACAGCACGGACATCTGTTTTTTCCATCGCCAGGACTTTAATGATCAGGTAATAAAAGTTTCATTTGACAGAAATTACAACAGATGTTTCAGCCGATAAAGTTCAGATAGAAGCGATCTCTCTGGAGACCCCGCTGACCCGACGGGCCATACCGCCACAACAAAACCCCTTAAAATCACCGCCAATGCAGTCAGATCCAGTTTACTTCCACTGCCAGGTCTACACACTAAGGTTTTCTTCTTTTTTTCACAGCTTCTTGACTTTTGAGTTGTCTGCAGGTCAGAATTTGTGTATTTCTAAACTCTGGATTAATGTTCTTATTTGCATATAATATTAACAAACCATGTTTGACCATTTTTACTATTTCCTTCAAATGCATGCTAAACAAAATCACAGCGTGCAAGTTTCTGTGACTGTACAAAGTGCATGAATGTTTAATGAGGTTAGCATTGATTAGTTTATGAATGGTTTTCGCTTCCTAAACAACCTGCTATAACATCTAGCATCATTTAGCAATGCAATTTGTGTTTTCACTGCTGATTCTCTGAAGAAGCTTTAAAAATATGTGGCCTCCCATGTAATGAAGGATAACAGATTGATCCTTCATGGCCTTGCCTACCCCAGAATTCATTGAGGGCCGATGGCTACAGGATTTTTGAGAGAAATTGCCAAATTACATTTTTAAACATAAGTATTGAGTTACTTACTCAAATATCTAATGATACAAATGTAAAAAGAAAAAACTTTAAATCTGTTCAAATGTTGACATTATCTTACTGAGATGCGATTATATATAGTTTACACTCTTTATTATGCAGAAATGGAACATGGCGAACATATTTAGACAGTTTATGAATGCTGATTAGTGTGTGTCCCTTTCCAGAAGAGGGCGGAGCTTAAAGAGCTCAACAACAAGAACAAAGCTGGAGAATCTCACGCAGCCAAAATGAGGATTGTCAGTAACGGTGTTCAGCCTTACATTGTTCAAACCGGAGTCGACACTGATGGAGAGACTCAGGAAGAAGTTACAACTTTTAGACGTTTCTGAACGGTTAGTGGATAAATTTATGTAGTTGCTGTGGAGTTGATTCAACTTATCGACTAGCATGTGCCGTCATGGTCATCTTTTGTGCAAATCCAGCGTTGAATTGACTCAAGTTTGTGAAGCAGTCCGGCGTAAAATGACAGCATGACAACAACACTCTACTACAACAACTCTTCCTCTTCTCTAAGGCAGCCCAACATGGCCCCACCCCCTTTGTTGTGTGTTCTCGGGGCGGGGTTTATGTAAATTTTGAGGCTTGTGATGTCACTAACTAAGGAGGAAGCTTGTTGTAGTCCCTACCAGCTGTTTGTTGTAGTCCTTAAAAAGCGATTTGTGTAAAAGAAAATATCTGTCTTTGCATTGAACTTTGAGCGTCGTAACTTTGCAGACGTTGTTTATGATCAAACAGGAACATTACACACTAACTAAAGTTAAAAAAGTGAAATCACAATCAACCACCCCTTTAAAATATAATGGGCTTAAGAAATGTATTTTTCTCAGAAATCTGAGTGAAAGGTGTGTACAAATCTTTATTCTGGTATGTAGGCTTAAAAACAAATGATAACATGTTTCCAAGTATGTTCTGTCAAATGCACTGATTCAAGAATGCCTTGCAGGAAGCTATTGATACAAACACAGCGTTATTATCCCATGAACTCGTATTCAGTCTTGTCTTGTCGACTGATGTGAAAATGCCATTCTGGAATCAGTTTAACATCACAAAAACAAGGACACCCACAGCAGATATTGAATAGACACTAGTGATGCAGACGAGAAGAACTGATGAAAATTAAAACCTTAATCAGTGTCAGAAGTCATTCTTTACTTTTGTTGTGCGTCACAATTCATATTCATTGGCATTTTGGGCATGGTCGGCTTTACATTGCCAAAATATTAGTTACATTGCAAATATTTTTCAGAGATTTTAGATCAAAACTTGCATTAATTTATAAAGGTATGCAACTGTCACTATTTCTTTGACATTTCCTCCATTTTTAATCATCTTTTAATGTAATCTCTCTCAGTAGTTTGTTTGCACAATAATAGCATGCACAATAATATAGTTTTAGAGAGAGTATACCTTAATCACATGGACATGACTACTTTCTAGAAATATTTTGTGTTAGCTATCTATTTATGAACATATTTGACCAATTCAATCATTTGTTCTGTTATTTCAATCTGAAGATATTTCAAAGAATTGATATTCAGAACTGAGATTTTCATGGTTTTCTTGGCGATAGCATTTGATTGGCACCTGTTCTGGCCTGTTGAAACTAACAGCCCCCAGATGATTTATAATAAACCCAGGGCACGAGCAGTCTGAACGCTTTACGACAGATCAGGACTGTGTGAAAGTGCGAGTTTGTGTCTTTCACAGCGCGTCTCATCTCTTTTCCCCAGCCCAGCCCCAGAGGTGAGACAGATACATTCACACATTTCATTTTGTGGTTCCCACGGCAGTCAAAAATGCACCTGACCCCGAGGCTCATGTACTGGGGGATTTTTTTTTTGTATCCTGCTCTTAAAGGAGCAGCCATGACTAATGCATGTTTTACTGTCTCCATTATGCTGCTGGATATTATGAAGTTTCATGCAACGTGACTGGATGTGTGTGTGGAATAGGCAAAACACATCCTCTGTCATGTTTGTCTATGTTTGATATCGATGTACGTCTATGAATGTATGTGTTTTAAAGGGGTCCTTGATTATGATTTAACTTTAGTTAGTTTTTTAATTACGATGCTCAAAGTTCAATGCAAAGGGAGATATTTTCTGTTACAGAAATCGCTTTTTAAGGACTACAACAAATGGCTGGTAGGGACTACAACGAGCTTCTTCCTGGGTTGGTGACATCACAAACCCTAAAATTTACATAAACCCCGCCTCCATCAATATCCGACTCCGGTTTGAACAATGTAAGGCTGAACACCGTTACTGACAATCCTCATTTTGTCTGCGTGAGATTCTCCAGCTTTGTTGTTGTTGAGCTGTTAAAGCTCCGCCCTCTTCTGGAAAGCTGCCCAGCTCATTTGCATTTAAAGGGACACACACAAAAACGGTGTGTTTTTGCTCACACCCAAATAGGGGCAAATTTGACAAGCTATAATAAATGATCTGTGGGGTATTTTGAGCTGAAACTTCACAGACACATTCTGGAGACACCAGAGACTTTATAGATATTACATCTTGTGATATTACATCTTGTGACAAAAATTACATCTTGTGAAAAGGGGCATAATAGATCCCCTTTAAAACACTTTTTGTTTGTTTTAGGTATAGTTCACTCAAAAATCTCACCAATATGTCAATGTATCATGAAGTGCTTTTGTATAACTTCTCCTTTTGCGTCCCATGAAGAACACAGACCCAACTAACTGGGAACATTCTTAGAACTTTGGCAACAAGTTATGAACTTGTTTACTTCAAAAAGTTAATGTTTAACATTCAAAATCTATGAACAAAATTTTTTCCAGTTTTGTTAATAGAACATTTGTTCAAAATTATCTGGTCTTTATTCTCAAAATGTTAGCATGAAAACGAAGGAACAAAAAATGGAATGTTTTATTTCTGAAATATTTTAGTTGAATGTTCATCTAAAGTTTTTTTTAAATGTCACTGCTTGTTTCAGAATGTTCAGAGAACATTCAAAAGTAACGTTCCCATAATGTTTGCAAAATGATAAAATGGAATGTTCCCTTAACCTTCGTTCCATTGGCGTTCAGAGAACATTCAGAATGAAACTTTTCATAACTTAACGGGAATGTTAGCAAAATGTTCTGAGAACATATTTGTGTCAGTTAGGGAAACCGAACAACAAAGTTGTATAAGCTCAATGATGATGGTATTTTACTTGTTCTCGTGTGTGTGTGTGTGTGTGTGTGTGTGTGTGTGTGTGCGCGTCTATGTATCTGTATCCTCCCCTCAGGCATAGGCGACTGTTAGGAAATTAATAGAGGCTGTTCTCAATAGCTTTGTGTTTCTGTTTGTTTGTGCCCTCTGTAAGCTGGGTGTAGGTAGGAGGGGCTCTGAGAAAGATGGCGTTTCGCATGGCCACAGGCGCTGAAGCATTGTTAACCAAACAATACAGCAGGTCCTGCATGGCATTAGCACGTCTCTGTTTAAGAGCTGCCAAACAACAGTTGCCTTCCCAACAGCAGCGCAGGCCTGCAACTGAAACTTGTGGGTAAACCTTGATTTAAGAGCTCACAATCCGTTCGCAGGAATTCTGTTATACAATACGTCGGAAAATAGGAGTGAAAGCAGGAAACATGTAATGCTACTCCATTTTAATATTGGATAAATGTTATAATAAATGATTAAGTGGGTGCGTTGATCATTTTTATCACATTTAAATATTTTTTTAAATATTGTATTAAATTTTTATATTTTAATATCTTTGAGTTTTTAATATTTTTTATTGTAATAATTTCACAGTTACTCTATAAAATTAATGTTTGTAAATTAAATATTTGTTTAATGGCATCTTTTTATGAATGAAGGCCAGTATCTGGTACTGATGTCTCTATGAAATAGATTTAAAAAATAAAAAAATTAAAATTATAAAAAAATTAAAAAACATTAATTATAGACATTCAACATTACAGTATAACTAAATGCTATCAATTTCAACATGTATTATAGGATTTAAAAATAAAAAACTTTCAATTTAAGTGAACTTTAAACAATGTTCGCATAGACCCATGATAATAAATGTCATATTTACCTGTTTAACAGGTACGAAATGTACAGAAATTGAATAAAGGTATCAAACACTTTCCAGTCTTCACTGCATAAATTACAAATGAAATACAGATTAATTCTTATTAAAGCTACAATTTTCTCTGTTATCTTTGTTATTTGATTAATATTAATGACAGACATCACAGCGACTCTATTATTAGGCTGCTGTCACTTTAAGAGCTGCCGCAGCTTATCATGCAGAACATATTTGTGTCAGGGTTCTCATTATCGTACAGGCATCTCATTATCGTACAACCCTTTAAGTTCATTTAAGATGTTATTTAACTAATTTAAGACTGCTCTTTTGAGGATATTCGACAAAACGGACATTTTGGCATAATTCTGTGCATTATTGTTTGTTTAAGCGCAAAACAGAACTGGCGCGTGTCTTTCTGTGCGCACGAGTCGTGTGTGTGTCACAGTATGGAAGGCCAAAATTTTCAAAAACGTGAATTTTAACATTTTAACAACACGTTAAAATGAATGTGTTTTTGAACCTTTTGGCCTTCCACACTGTGAACTTTACTTGTGGCACTTGAATGGTTTAAAAGCCTTTGCATGAATAAGAGCGTGATCATATAATGTAACACTAGCCAAATTATGATGGAAAAAAACGGATGATACGTCGACGCGCTAATTTATATATACTCAGAGGTTGATCTTGTATCTCAAGAAGATTTAATTTGAGTTCTTAGTTCATCAGTTTGATTTTTGATGATCAGCTCTGAAATATTTCTTATAAAACTCATGAAAGAATCAATAATAGACACAATTGAGTCTAATCTCTGACTTTTGATTTCAGAGTATCTTGGAAAATCTGAGCACAGATTGAGACATCATAGAAAATTCTTCTGAAACTGAGAATCAGTTGAGATATCTAAAGAGATCTCTTTATTCTTTCATACAGACTCTCATATTCTCAGAATTGAATGGATCAGTTCTAATGCGCATTAGGAAGCCTTTCAGTGGAGAGACTTGAAAAGGTAAAGAAACACTATCCCAACTGAATAGAAGAAATGGTGGAGAACGAACTTTGGACTCAAACTGAGTTTCAGTGTGGCTAAATTTTTCAC
This sequence comes from Megalobrama amblycephala, assembly GCF_018812025.1. NCBI lineage: Eukaryota > Metazoa > Chordata > Actinopteri > Cypriniformes > Xenocyprididae > Megalobrama > Megalobrama amblycephala. Next base: position 991,359 of record NC_063051.1, read on the forward strand.
TCAGATGTCAAAATCCTTTCAGCCTCCATCAATACCAAAATGACAAACGTGATCTCTGGCACACCGTCCTTATGGCGTATCAATAACCTGACTGCACTAATAGAAAGACCTGGACACTTAAAACCTTTTAACTAGTCCTGTAATTAACTTAGCCTGATCACAGTGGCATGAATTATTGATATGTTATTGGATTCCTATCAGCTTTGAGGAATGATTAATAATAGATTACCCATCTGGTGGATGGAAACGGATGTAAACCTGGACTCCCATTTGTTAACAACCTCTCAATCCTTCAACAATCAAATATCAAATCTTAAAAGAGGGAGAAGGAAAAAATCCTTTGATTTCAATATCAATAGCTGTGACATTTTGGTGCTAATTCATGTGTCTCCATAGCTCTTATATATAAAATAAGTATAATTTGGTAGAAACTCAAAAGTTTATACTTTTGGATCAGCCATGTGTGTTTGTGGAGAACTGAACCCATGACACTGATGTTGCTAATAACGTGCTCTACCAGTTGAGCTGTGGTGAGTAAATGTGAAATGTTTAAGTCTGGCTATGAATGTTAACATTACCCTCTTTCTTTGTAAATGAAAATGAGATGTTTGGCTGCTCTTAGATGAAACCTTCCACTGCATGAGTCTTGATGGCATTTATGAAACCTGCGGTGAACCAAAGAACAAAGGACAAATCTTAAAATAAGATAAGTTGACTTTAAAGAAATCATAAATTGCGTTGGAGTCGTGTTGGTCATGGCAGTCTTGTTCTAATTACATGTGGTTTGACAGGCGTTCCAGGATCTTCCCCTCACAGACACACACACACACACACAGCACATAAACTCACACAGCGTGACCGCAGCTCCACTGGAGACACATGCCCTGTTAAAGCTCAAAGAACAAACACTGTTTGAACATGGAGGTCAGAAACTACATGGGTTAATTTGTGATAATGAATGTCTGACTGCACATTATGTACATATTTCAATTGTTTTACACAATAGTTGCATTTGCCATATCGTTAGCCTCATAGCATAATTGCCTAAGTATCATTTGAAAATGAATGACTTAGGCAATTATGCTATGAGGCTAACGATATATATGTTTATGCATGTTAGAATATGGTGTTGCGATCTGACCACTCATTGCTTCCGGAAGCATTTCCCCATTCATTTTGTCCACAGGACTTACAAATAATTCTGCAATAAAAAGTTTGAAGCTTTGAACCAAACCAACCAGCTGAATTTGCAAAACCAGACAACTTTAAATTGAGTATATGAAAAAAGACATACATACAATAACTTCTTTAAAGCTATTCTTCACATCACGCATTTTAAATGTTCACAATGTGCTGTTTTAAAGCAGCTTTTTCAAAAGTGCTGTAAAAATATAAGAACATTAAGGTGTATTGCAAAACATAAATATAGTAGTTTGAGAGTGTGAGACTCAATTATGTCATGTGCAATGCTTCATGGGAGTTTCTTTATAAGACAACTGCTATTCTGAAGTTGGTAAATTTAAGCTGACTTGTATATATCATCACGGTCTGGCTTGAAACATTTATATTTTATTGCTAAATATCAGTTCTTTGTGGAGGAAATGAATGTGAATTTGACTTCAGGAACCCTGTTGTGCTCTAAATGCAGACAGAAGTATTTATCATTCAGACGGCAGGTGAAAGTGATGAGAAAGAAAGTACCTGATGCAGGTTCTCATGGTGTCGAGGCATTGATGAGCCTCGGTGGGCGGAGTTTTCACATAGGTTTGAGTGACAAGGGAAGGCCGGAGAGAGAGACAGAGTTTGGGAAATCTTCACCCTAGAGCCAGTTGGCGAACAGGAGAGGAAATGCACAGAATGTTTTTTTTCTTTTTTTTCTCACACCTTCGTATTCTCTCGTCACCCGGGGCGTTGAGAAGCGCCGAACACCCCCGCTCACCTGCCCTGCCCTCCCTTGTGTGTGAGAACAAAAATAGTCTAAGGTCTCTGTCTTTCCTCCCTTCCTTCAGTTTCTTTCACGCTCGCGCCAAAACCACCTGAGGCGTGCTTCTTTATAAGACGCTGTCAGAAATGAACTTACTCCCCGGCCTCCCTCCTACCTGCTTTTGAGATCATTATTAATGCTTTAAGCAAATGACCTCTGGATGGCCTTTCACCCCAGCTGACCCACAGTTCTGACATATTCACTAGTATGGACAACATTAGACCTGTTCCAAAACCTGCCTTACACAAAGGCGCATTGCATATTTTTGTTACATTACCTATTTGATTTTATTATTTGTATATTTGTGTGTGTATATATATATATATATATATATATATATATATATAATTAGTTAATAATAGACTTAATAGTTTTAGTTGACAATAACAACACTGCTATGCTAGCATCTACTGGAATAAATTAAGAGTTGCATATATAAACAGACTCTTTATTTTAAAATAAAGTAAATAAAAAAAATAAATAAAAAAAAAGTAATTCAGGGGACCTGTTACCACAACATAAAGGATTAGTCCACTTTTAAATACACTTTTCCTGATAAATTTACTCACCCCCATGTCATCCAAGATGTTCATGTCTTTGTTTCGTCAGTCGAAAAGAAATGAAGGTTTTTGAGGAAAACATTCCAGGATTTTTCTCCTTACAGTGGATTTCAATGGCTACCAACAGATTGAAGGTCAAAATTACAGTTTCAGTGCAGCTTCAAGGGCTTTAAACGATACCAGATGAGTAATAAGGGTCTTATCTAGCGAATCGATCGGTCATTTTTGAAAAATTTTTTTGAACGTTTATGCTTTATAAACAAAATATCGCCTTGAACATACTTTCCGCTTCCGCATTCTTCATAACGCTTACGCTGAATGTTCTACGCCTTCCCTATTCAAGTTACGGAACGAACGTTTTTTTTTCCGTTTTTTTCCGTAACTTGAATAGGGAAGGCGTAGAACATTCAGCATAAGTGTTATGAAGAATGCGGAAGCGGAAAGTACGTTCAAGGCGATATTTTGTTATTCACGATAATTTTGACCTTCAACCTGTTGGTAGCCATTGAAATCCACTGTAAGGAGAATAATCCTGGAATGTTTTCCTCAAAAACCTTCATTTCTTTTCGACTGACGAAAGAAAAACATCTTGGATGACATGGGGGTGAGTAAATTTATCAGGAAAAGTGTATTTAAAAGTGGACTAATCCTTTAAATAAATGCATGGTTGCAAGTTAAAAATTCTAATTTAATTGTTTTAATTAAACCTTTTAAGTTGCAAACATTATTTTGTTGAGTTCTGTTGACATAATAATGTTGATCATTACATAAATATTGTTTGTAATTTAAACTCAAACTTCTGCGTCAATTGGCCTATTTTTTTTTTTTTTTTTTTTAAGTTGTAGTAACGTAATGAAATTAACTTGATTACTTCGGAAATTAGGTAGTGGATTTCTAGTTCCCAGCATGCTTTGCATAGGACTGAATAAGGAGAATAAATGTTGAAATTAAGTGTTCTATGTGTATTTTAGTGACAGAAAAGACCTGTTATGTTTGACATTTAGAAGAGTTTCTTTAATGTTGAAGTTGGTGTTGAAGAGTAGAAACATGAAGGTAAACACTACATTGACTCCATAAGCAATGTCTGCACTAATGACAGTGACAAATAATATCTTACTTGTTCATTAAATATACATAAGTTGTGTTAACATGAGCTATGATAGCTATTGATTTGAACTGAAATAGACAAGATTAACCTGATTGGTTCCAGAGCTACAACTCTGGTAGTTGGAGCAACTTAATTTTTTTGAGGAATCAATAACTTAAAAAATTGTGTTTATGCTACAAATTATTCAGTTCCTCTAACTTAATGTAGCTTGTTGGTGGAGCGTAAATTCACTCAAAGTTATCATAAACTGCTGCATTAACTTTTTTTTTGTTGAGTCAACAGATTTTTTAGAATATACACAAAAAGAAACAAGTCGTTTTGGGTGTTCATCCAAACACTGCCTGCGTCCGAAAACTGGAAAATTTGCTATTTGCTATTTTGGGTAGATCTGTTACGCTGCCTCAGAAGTCTGTCCGAAATCAGTTCAGAGAGGTGCCTTCATGCACAAACGCTGCCTTACAAGTCATTGCCTGACAGGGCAGGGAGGCAACAAGTCACCATCTTCAGTTGTAAAAACACAGGAAGTAACTCTGGCAAATAAGTCACATGATCCACACACATGTACAGTAGATGTCACATGACTACCAAGTTGTCAACATTGATGAGTTGCATACTTAGGATGCACCCTTAGAAGGTCAGCAGCTGCCTATGGTAGTAAAAATAATTCTCTTAACTAGAATCAATCTTGTTATATTTCAGTTTTGCTTTTCAAGTAAACATATCTTGTTTCAGGGATGTTTGTGGTGGAAAACAAGACAAAAATACTGATTAAGTTGACGTTACCACAGCAGACGCTCGACTATCAGTGCGTTTTCATTTTGATGAGCTCACAAAGGGAGTGTCCTTCCCTTCTGGCTGCACATGACACAGTGAATTTAATTTCCTCAATAAAGGCACTGTATTTTCATATTTTGCTCCAGACATAACAATAAGTCGTTACTGTATGAATTCAATCAAGTCCAAACCATCAAAACAACTTTTAATTGTTTGCCAGACGAAGCGGCTGGTGGACGCAGTCTGAACGACCTCTCGACCGCAACTCACAGTTATTAAAGCTAAAAGAGATTTGCTTGGTTTTCCAGAGTGTTTGTAGGGTTTGATGGACTCGGCAAAGAAAGCAAGCAGTGTTTTTTTTTCCTCCTCCAAAATGAACATTGAGCAGCAAGCAAAAACGTCAGACAGTGCAGTGATGATGTGGATTTAAAGAGAGAATGAAAGACAGAAAAACAGAAGGTTTAAGGGTGGAGTGTTATGATCTCAGTGGAGATGTTTATTCACCTACAACCCCTGTGCAGAGATGGAGAAAGACCTGAATCCTGGGTGGTTATTGAACAAAACGCTGGTTTTTGACTTTATTCTTGTTGTTTACGTTCTTTTGGACTCATGCATATATAATTTAACAGCTCTCTCGGCTAACAGGGAACATTCTTAGAAATTTCCTAACGTTTTTCCATGTTAATAGAATGTTCGTTCAGAGTTATGGTCTGTAGTGTACAATGCTCTCAAAATGTTATTTATACATCATTCATGGAACATTTTTATCTGACACATTTTAGTTGGACGCTTATGTAACATTTTTAAATGTTACAACTGTTTCAGAATGTTCAGAGAACATTCAAAAGTAACATTGCCATAAAATGGAATGTTGCCTTTATATATGCACTCGACACGTTTTTGAAACATTTAAAGGGGTCATGAATTGAGAAATCAACTTTTCCTTGAGCTTTTGATAAGTTTCAGAACTAAAAACTTCCTTGATAGTCCAATAAAAGCTTTTATTGAAACCAGGCCCGGTGAACGAGTTGTCCTGCAGTGTGCCTATAGGTGAAACGCTGCCTCCGCAGAAGGACAGGACTAAAAATAACATTATACCTTTCAAAGGATCCTAATGCTAGGAATATGGTTATTTATTTTCAACAATGTCAAAGTCTCAGTTGAGCTTTATTTATTTGTATTCGGTACATTTCACAGTGAATTCTTCAGTAAATCAACTGGATTTCGACACAGGCTTTGCAAACAGACTTACGATATGGACTCGACAGTAATGCAACATCATGTCAGTAACTGTGTTCATTCTAATGTCTGATCTGATATGTAATGATTCATGTACAGTCACATGTTCTTTGTCTGTGTGTCAGTAAATCAAACCAGTGACTAAACGCTCAACTTCATGTTGTTTCTCTTAGTAGGATAAAAAATAGTATGTTATTTAAACGGTGATTAAATTATATATAGAAAGTGATCAAAGAACGCTCCCTTTACAATCGCTGGAGCTGTCAATCAAACAGCGTGAGTTTATCAGTGACTGAGTTCTGGACTCACGCCAAAACTCCCGTTTTATTCAACGAATCTCTTAGTTGCAATGTGTTTGCACTGTTAGATATGATGAAAACATTCATTAGTGTGCAGAAATTGAGTTGCAATGATGAGATCGCTGCTTTCATGCGCACAACAACGTCTGTGATCGGCTTCAATGTTCATCACTGCAACCTTTCATGCCATGATCTAAATATAATGTCATAGATCTAAATGCAATGAACACTTTTTACGATTAGTTAACCTTGAGAGCTGTAATAGTAAAAATATGCTAAAAGTTTTCGAGAGAGTAATACTTAACTATTTCAAATGGAAAGATGTTAGCCAATCACACGCCCCTTAAAACAGAGCGTTAATGCCTTTTAGGAAAAATGCCTTTTATTTCTAAATTATGACCATTTTTGATCTAAAAAGCATACTAACATTATAAATGCACACCAGGAAACATCATAAAACAATAAAACAAGTTCATGACCTCTTTAAAACTTTTTAAACATTCAGAGAACATTCAGAAAGTATGTTTTTTATAAATTAAAGGGATGTTACCAAGGCTTTCTTAGAACCTAATTTGTTAGCTGGGCTTTTTATGGAATACTTCAATATTTCACTCTTCACATTTCATGTCTATTTGCCCTCAAAACGCATCTTTTTTTGGTTGTGGCTGATGTTAACTAGTTCTGCTATTCTCGTTCTCGGGTGACTATTATTATGTCCAGAAGAAAACTTGGGGGAATTTCCCCATTGTTGTGCTGTCATACACAGAATACAAGCTGTATCCAAACACACAAAAGATGTTTTACGACACGAGTGACTGGGAAAATACCCACGGGAAAGAACAATCACGAATAGGATTTTTAAATCTGGATCGAATGAGATCTTTAATATGGCAGCTGTCTCATCTATAGCAATAAGATTAAAAGGAGAACAAATGGAGACTTGCTTTTCAGATGTTCCAAGACATCAGTAATCTCACGCGTGTCTTTTCAGAGATTCAGAAGAGATCTCAAACCGTGCTCAGATTGGCAATATCTACAATCAAAGATGGATATCTCAATATGATCTGAGCAGCTCTCCACATTTATTTAATCTTACTGTATGTCAACTATTGATTCATTTGGGTCTGTCATGTTTAGAAGAAACACCTGAGACAATGTTAATATTTAAATGAAACATAATTGAGCTATTAAAAAGCATTAAGTGCATTTTCTCCTCCAGATCTCCTATCTCATCTGAGAAACAGGAGAGATATCATAATCTCACTCATATCTCGCTTTTCATCCTCAATAATTTGTCATGAGAAATATCAGAGCTTGCATTTTCGTGAAGAGCTCAGTATGAATCAGGTTTGTTATACTCTGTTACAGTGTTCTTGTCAATCACAGCACTTGTAAGTCACCCGAAACGTTCATTTCTACATGTTACTGTCAAAACTACTTATTGTCAAACAAGACCAACAGCAAAATCAGAATTCTTATCTGTCTTGTTTTTCAGTAACAATATTTAAACATCCTTAAAACAAGATCAGTTTACTTCAGATGTAAAACCGCATGAATTATATAGAACATTCAGAGACTGTTCACTGAGAATACAATTTAAAGGGCCAGTTCACTCAAAAATAACAATTCTAGCATCATTTCTTCACCCTCATTGTTCTAAACTTGTGTGACTTTCTTTCTTCAGTGGAAAATCAGTGAGCTCCATTGTTCTTTCAGTGTATAGGCAAAAACACTTGAAAAACCCAAAAGAGAGAAATTTTTTTATTTTTATCTATCCCTTCATGTTCATTTTTTTTTTTTTTTTTTTTCCCGCTGGTGGATATTTGACTTAAGATAAATGTAATTTAGGTGTAAGTTTGTGCTTCACTAACAAAAAATACCACAGTGATACCATGATTTTTGGAGGTACCATGGTAATTCCAAATAATTTTTTAGACATGGTAATACCATATATTTTTTGAAGTACATTTGAGTGTCATGTGGTATAATGAATATGGTATGTATACACACACACACACACACACACACACACACACACACACACACACACACACACACACACAGTATAAGTAGTATAACTAGTAGTATTAGTATAGTAGTAAAATAGCATTAAAATAAGTTTCTAAGTATAAAAATGTTATATATATATATATATATATATATATATATATATATATATATATATATATATACATATACATATATAATCATATTTTTATACTTATAACCTATTTTAATACTATTTTATTGTTATTGTAGTAGGCTTATTGTATTAATATGTCTTTTTTCTTTTCATTTCTTGTTTTGTATATAATGCTTTGGCAGAATTGTATGTAAACACAATCATGTAAATAAAATAAATAAATAAATAAAACTGGTAATCAATATCATCATTTATATCAAAGTATTATCATGTGTGGTACCATGAACCTAATCCTATTTTGTAAATTTACCTGAAAATAAGTGCTTATATCAAAAATAGTTTTGCTCTTCATTCAAACTGATCTTGTTTTAAGGATATTGATTTATTATTACAGGAAAGACCACCTGTCACATCAAAGATCCAGCTGTAATTGTGGTTCTACTGATCCCACTCTACTTCCTGCTGAAAAAAATGAAAAACTAATGAACAGAAAAGTCAAACACAAGCGTGCTAAAAGGCATCACTTCCACAAACACAAAAACGAAGACTGACGGGATGAGGAAGAGTCCAGAGGGGACGGTGAAGAAAAATATCAGAACGGTATTTGGCAAAGAAGCTCTTAAGTAAAGCAAACACGGTCCGTCTGAGCAGAACCATCTGTGGAGAGCGAGCGCTGGCATCTGGGAGGAGAACACAACGCTGCTAATAGAAATAGCTAATAACCGGCAGGGTCTTCCATAAAGTCCTCCAGCCTTCTGAGATTCTGCCAGATGGCCCATGTCACCACCCTGACACGGGGGTTGATGGGATGAACGTATCCCGGTTCTGCCAAACGCACGGCTCGGGGTGAAGTTGCAATGTTGTTTTTGGCGCAGTGCCCACTGAAGTCAGCGGCTCGACGCTCCACAATCTGGGCACTGGATTCCCCGCATGACACGGAAAAGCTCCATCGCGGTGAGCGCCAGACCACGGCCGCTTTCTGGCTCTTGCTTCAGGGCTGAGATTTTCTCGTTTATCCTCGAAACCACCCGAAGACTCTCCTCCTTCACTACTCACCTCTATCTATTCTCGCTCTCATAAGTACGAACACGCAGGTGAAAATTCACTGCAGTTGAGTCTCATACCATGGTAATCCATGACACCATGAGCTGTGGAATATTATAATGGCATCTAGAAGCTTTATACAGCTTTTCATAGCGGGTGCCATTGAAAACACTGCCTCGCTTTCAGACCTGTATGGTCCTGCTCTGAATAAAGTCTATTTTTCATTGTTAGTTCATGTTCACTATTGTACTTAAAGAGTTAGTTCACCCAAAAATTAAAATTATCCCATGATTTCCTCACCCTCAAGCCATAGGTGTATAAGACTTTCTTCTTTCAGCCAAACACAGAGTTATATTAAAAAAATATAATATGATATTTCCAATCTTTATAATAGGACTGATTGGAGGCTGAGATTTTGAAGCCCAAAAAAGTGCATCCATTGATCATAAAATGTACTCCATGCGGATCCAGGTGCATTTTTGTAAGACAAATTTCCTAGCTTAATTAAAACTTTATAAAGTAAAACAACAAGCTTCCAGTGCAACAGCCATGCATTTGACAGGAAAGCGTTAATTTCCGTGACGTAGAGTATGCAATGCCATGATATATGTTTTATGATCGAGGGTTGCTCTTTTTTAGGCTTTAAAATCTTATCCTCCATTCACTCCCATTATAAATCTGGGAAGAGCCAGGATTTGTTTTAATATAACTCTGATTGCGTTTGGCTGAAAGAAGAAAGTCATATGCACCTTATGGCTGAGGGGGAGTAAATTATGGGATAATTTTCATTTTGGGGTGAACTATCCATTTAATGTTAACAAACGGAACCTTATTGCAAAGACGTATGTTTTCTTATAATGATTAATTCTTAATAATTATATTAAATTGACAGAAATTAGCCTCAACTTTGAATTGTAAAAGACACTTTGTATTGATGTTTTTTAGGACATGTACTATGGATTTTCGGAGTACTATGATGTATGAATTTTAATACTATGGCAAAGTACCATGGTATGACCATGTCTGATTTCTGATATCATTCTACCACCACAATGCTTTTTTTGTAACAACAAAGCACCAAAAAGTACCATGGTACTACCATGTTTTTTGGACATTTACCGTGGCACTACCATGGTATTCCTGGAATTATAAATATGAAAACATGGAATTTTAATACTATGGTATATTTTCAAGTACCCTAGTGTTATCATCTGATACCATCAAAATACCATGGTATTATGAAGGTCCATGATTGTGGTAATAGCATTGTACTTTTTGTTATGGTCAGTGTTGGGTAAGTTAAAATAGTAATTAGTAATTAATTTCTACTAATTACATCTTCAATGGTCTAATTAGATTACTATCAAAAGTATTGCATTACTTATTAATTATTTTCTAAATCCCATATCAACCTCGAACAGTTGAACAATACAAGGACAGACACGGAAATGCTCTTTTAATTCTTTCAAATAAATAATATAAAATTGCAAAAATTATTCTTAAACTGACCAAAGTATTTAAAGGCAGAAGGTTACATTATAAACATGCATTTTAACATTAAATGTTAAATTTTAATTGTTAAATCCACTATTGTTTTATTTTGTTCTATTTAATGCAATTACATCAGAAGTAACTGTAATTAAATTACAGAAAAATTGAGAGTAATCCCCTACATATTTTTTCAAAGGAGAAGTAATTAAAATTACAGTAATTAATTACATAGTAATGCATTACACCAACTTGGATATAAATAGATCTTACAGTGCAGTTCATTTGTCAATTGACTCATATAAAGCTCTGAAGCCAAATCATCACTGATACTTCATCCAAGACACGGGAAGGAGGTTAATTGACACTTTCTTCATATATTGACACTCTAGAGGGGAGGAGAAAAGAAAACCATGTTGTTGTTGGTGAACATTGCTAATGGTGAATGAGTAACACAGTGTAGTGATTTAGAGATAAAGTCGAGTGTTTCAGAAGGAGTTGCTGTGTTTCAACTCTTCTCAATCCTTCAAGGTGTCTGTCTGCCATGATGTGCCGAACGCCAGAGGCTTCACGCTCATCTGACGAATAAGGATGGACGGAACAGAGTCAAAACAGAAGGAGAGACAACAAACTCATAAATCAGTGTCATCACAATAATCTGGCTATAATAAAGTGCCTGCACCCTCCTCCCAATAAATGATCTCGACAGGAAAAGAGAAAGGAAGACAACACGACGACTACAAGATAAGAGAGAAGTGTGAGAACATGGAAAGAAGACAGACATGTGCTTTAAAGAAACACCTGATAATGTGAGTCATGATGCTGATCAGAGAAAAATGTTTTATTAAATGATTTTCCATTGCAATAATAATCATTTTTGCTGCTATTTCTATTCAATTACAGTTCATACTGAGAACAAAACAACACCATATAAGTGTGGTCTATATATCTCGTGCATTATATTCCAAGTCTTCTGAGGTCATCTGATTTTTTTAAGTGTAAGCAGATTGAATCTTCAATCATTATTGAAGTTATATGGGCTACATTTATGGATAAGAAGAGGGTTCTTTGCTTCTTTGCTTTGCTTGTGAGAATCATTGAAGAACTTTTATTTTTAAGAGCAAGAGAATTTTTTTTTCAAACATCACATTTACTCAGGTCATATATAATTTGGTGTATAATGAAGGCAGTGGGCAACCAGCCTTCAGGTTAAAATGATGATGGTGTAATGAATCCGCCTCGTTCTGCTCTGCTTATAATAAATGTTTCTCTGGGGACGGAAATAATGTCCTCAGACACTCCAGATTTGTGTTCGCTCCCAAAGCTCACAGCTCTGTTTGCTCTCAAGGATTGTTTTAAAGTTTTAAGTAGGGAACAGATTTGTAAACACTTCCTTAGGAAGAGATGGTGTTGCTGGTTAACACCCATTTTACAGCCCCGAGGTAACTAGAGGCACAGGGTACATAATGTATATTTATATAACAACAGGTTTGCTTGAGGTTACAGCACTGAGGTTACAGCAACAGCATTCCTGCACCTCTTTCCAAATAGTGCAAACACCTTTAGGATGAATCTAACTAAATATATATGATTGTATAAGTCTTGAAAAATTAAAACCAGAAAGAAAAGAACTTATATTACCTTGTGATGGGAAACGTAATATCCAAAACAAATCATATATTGTCCATTAACACATATTGTGATAAATCTCTCTCAGTGCACATCATCATGTGTGGCATGCAGTGTTGGGGAAAGTTACTAATAAAAGTAATGTGTTACAATATTGCGTTACTCCCTAAAAAGTAACTAATTGTTCACCTTAGTTACTTTTTATAGAAAGTAATGCATTACAATATATTGTGTTGCTCCTTACAAAGTAACTAATTGTGTTACTTAGTTACTTTTTATGGAAAGTAATGCGTTACAATATTGTGTTCCTCCTTACAAAGTAACTAATTGTGTTACTTAGTTACTTTTTATGGAAAGTAATGCGTTACAATATTGTGTTACTCCCTAAAAAGTAACTAATTGTTCACCTTAGTTACTTTTTATAGAAAGTAATGCATTACAATATATTGTGTTGCTCCTTACAAAGTAACTAATTGTGTTACTTAGTTACTTTTTATGGAAAGTAATGCGTTACAATATTGTGTTCCTCCTTACAAAGTAACTAATTGTGTTACTTAGTTACTTTTTATGGAAAGTAATGCGTTACAATATTGCGTTACTCCCTAAAAAGTAACTAATTGTGTTAGTTACTTTCTATGAAAAGTAGTGCATTACAATATTGTGTTACTCCCTAAAAAGTAACTAATTGTGTTAGTTACTTTCTATGGAAAGTAGTGCATTACAATATTGCGTTACTCCATAAAAAGTAACAATTTTTGTCACTTAGTTACTTTTTATGGAAAGTTATGCATTATAATATTGCGTTACAATATTGAGTTGCTCCCTAAAAAGTGAAAATTGTGTTACTTAGTTACTCTTTTTGGAAAGTAATGCGTTACAATATTGTGTTACTCCCTAAAAAGTAACTAATTGTGTTACTCAGTTACTTTTTATGGAATGTAATGCATTACAATATTGTGTTGCTCCTTACAAAGTATCTAATTGTGTTACTTAGTTACTTTTTATGGAAAGTAATGCATTTCAATATTGTGTTACTCCCTAAAAAGTAACTAAATGTGTTACTCAGTTAATTTTTATAGAAAGTAATGCGTTACAGTATTGTGTTACTCCATAAAAAGTACCTAATTGTGTTACTTAGTTAATTTTTATGAAAAGTAATGCGTTACAATATTGCGCTACAATATTGCGTTACTCCCTAAAAAGTAACAAATTGTGTTAATTAGTTACTTTTTATGGAATGTAATGCATTACAATATTGTGTTACTCCCTAAAAAGTAACTAATTGTGTTACTTAGTTAATTTTTATGGAAAGTAATGCGTTACATATTTGTGTTAATTTCTCTCACCCGGGCTGGGCTTGCTTGTTAATTTTTTTAATAGCAACAAACAAGTTCTATTTTTCGCAAATATAAAGGCCTTTTCACACCAAAAGTGAAATGAATAAGCCTCAGGCTGATTACAAATGAGATGTTTATCTAAAGTCATTTTTGCTTATTAGTATGGTTGAACTGGATCATCGAAGGTCAGCAACAAAGACATTGGTTAATAAAGTGAGATTAAATACATAAAGTATATTTTTTTAATTTAACATATTTAATTATTGCAGATTTTCTGCAGTTAACTGTTTTTATTCATTTTAAAATATACTGACTCTGTTTTTGTGCTAAATGCTCACATTTAGTCTAGAACTACAATAACCGTCTCTGCACTCACTCTCATTTTCTCTCAACATGGCGACAGGAGAGCTGTCAGTCAATACATGGGAAAACAAAGTAACTTGCGTTACTTATTTGAAAAAATAGCTCAGATATTTTGTTGTAAATTTAAAAGCAATGCATTACTTTACTAGTTACTTGAAAAAAGTAATCTGATTTCGTAACTTGTGTTACTTGTAATGCGTTACCCCAACACGGGTGGCATGTGCCATATGTGCCCATAATAAGGCCCATAAATGCCTTGATTTTAAAACCCAGAGCAGTGGGTCATGATGTAAGTGTTTCTAATGCTGCTGAAGTGCCTCACTCGGCTGGAAACACATTCATGTGGATTTGATTAAACTTGTGCTCCTCTTTGCCCTCAACTGGGCTTGAGTATGATGCAGGCTCTGAAATTCACCTTGATCCACACACACACACACACACACACACACACACACACACACACACACACACACACACACACACACACACACACTCTTGCGCGGCCCCTGCCCTGGGGCTGTGTGATTGACAGGTTGGGGTTGTGTGGTGGGATTAAGCCGAGCCAGGGGTGGGCGGGTCAAGGAGGGGGAGGTGGGATTAGGAGCGGTGAGCTTCATTAACCTGATTGTTTACACAAGCAGATCCCAAGCAATGAGAGCTTTTCCTTCCCACAAGATTCCCCTTCAAACCCCTGCCATTGTGGCCGTCCGGACTCATCTGTGGTCCCGTGCACTGTGATCTGGATGAGTATTTAAAACAGGGAGCAATGCAATATTATTTATTCATTAGATTTCATGTTAATGTGATACTGTATATGCTATAGCTTGAATAAAGTGTGAATTCAACTGTTGGGATACTTTTTTTCACAACAGTCATACCCTGTAAGCTTAAAAAATATACTTAAAAATTATTTATAACTAAGATTTATGACTAATATCATGACACTTTCACAATGTTGTCTAGTTTAGCATCATAAATGTAAGATTCACATGAATGTATAGACTTTTGAGATGAAAGCCAAAACTTTACCCCATTTACCTGAACTCACCATATTAATATACAATGATATAATAATAAAAATGTTTATTTATTTATTTATTTATTTATAGGTATTTACAAGGTAACTGAAAGAATACCATATATTGGCATCTTTGTAGTCTCCAAAACCATGGTATTTCAGAATTTATGATAATATCATGGTATTTTTATTATTTAGCTTTGAATTTTGTTTATGCTAACAGATTATTCTCAGTGAATGCAGATTAATTCAATATAAAAAAAAAAAAAAGCTCAGTTAAAACAACCCAAGTTGGGTTGGTTAAATGTTTGACCAACCTGCTGGGTAGTTTTATTTAACCCAACTATTGTTTAATGACTTTATGGCTGGCTTAAAATAAACCTAAAATAGGTTGGAAATTAAAAATCAGACTCATAATTACTAGAGGCAACAATAATCAAAAGGTGAACATTTAAGCAATTTAATAAATGTTTATTGTTTCATTTAATTATTATTCATTAAACTATAAATGTTCATTTATTATGTTAATACATGTTAATTTTCAACATACTTTGGGTTCATTTTAAGCAAGCAATACAATAATTTTTAAACAACAGTTGAGTTAAATAAAACTACCCAGCAGGTTAACATTTAACCCAACCGCTGGGTCAAAACAACCCAATTGCTGGGTTTGAGATATAGGATACATGCCGGTTTAAATGAACAGCATAAACAGCAAACAAATGATTCTCTGACAAAGATAAACAGTGCTAAAAAATCACGTACGTATAAGCAAACAGTAAGCAAAAGTGTATAAGTGTTAAAAGGTCCTGAAAGTGTATATTACAGACAGCTTTATTAACCCAACAAAACATCAGAACCTATCCGCACCTCCTCAAAGACATCCCCGGCCTCTTTATATGTCAGTGAAAGGGGTAAGGAGAGATGGAGACAGCCATAAATCGAGCCCCATCAACCCGTCTCAGACTTCAAATGCTCTGATTCACTCTCTAAGCGGGTCCAGTGCAGAGCCCTAAAAACAACACTGGGAGCTATTTACACTCCATCATACAGAGAGAGAGAGAGAGAGAGAGACAGTGCGCTTGTGTGTTTACTCTCTTCCTAAATAGGCTTTATCTGAGAGCGGGGAAGCTTCCAGAGGTGCTGCTATCACCTCTCAAGTGGCTCTTTTGTTTAGGCACTGCAGGGCTGTTGTTTTCCTATTGCAGTGAAGTGGAAAAGTAAATTAGTCTTCCCTCCTGGCTGAAAGAGCGGTGTGAATGGTGTGTGTCGACAGGCAGGGTGTTGAACGGCTTTGGGTGGGCTAATGGGCGATTTGCTGTCTCTTTGGCAGGAGCTGATGCATACTGTCAGCCCTTATTGAGACATGCTCAGCTTCAAAGAGCTGCATGGCACTGATGCATGGAGGCACTAAATGTTTAATGTGTCCTTCTCCGGGTGCTAGTATGCGTTTGTATGCACTGTATTGGATGGTATATTTGAAATGTATCAGTTTGAGCAACTTTGTATACGCATGCATGTGTAATTGCATGCTTACACGTTTGTATATACATGCATATGTAATTGCATGCTTAAATGTTTGTGCATGCATGCATGTGTAAATAAAGCAACGCACGTCTGAAATGCAAGTCTCGTTTCACCCTCTTACTATGTAACAAGTTTTAAAGATCTGATCTAATTCTCGATCCCGTCAGATTCCCGTCCTCTCGGAATGTGGAATTCCAGACAGGAAAGAGGGATGGTGGAAGAGAAAAAAACAGTTCAGGGACATCTGGTGCTGATTTGGCCGGGGTGCTGCGGACACGGCCGGCCTGGCGTGTTTTGACTGGAATACCAGGGAGAAGTTGCCGTTGTTTGTTTTTGAATAAGTGAGGTCATTAATCGATGGATGTGAGGGAAGGAGCCTCGGTGCCAACTGACAGAACGTAGCAGCTCAAACTTGGCTTGAAACAAGCGGAGGGTGGAGTGCAAACAGCGGGGTACCCTTATCCCCCCCTTCAGATGAAAAATAAAACCCCTGGAGCTCGGCTAGTGAACGCACATCACCACGAGGATGATGGTCTGCTGGCAAATGCTCTTCATGCAACACTGAGAACAGGCTCACTGCCATGATGAAGCTCATGGACATTTAAAGGGAATGTGAAAGCAAAATCATTCACTTTCTATAAAACGCACGTTGTAAAGAATAAAAGATCTTTCAAATGAAGATTAAATTGTTTTAATCTTCTTAAATTGTTTAATATAATAAGGCAGCAATAATATCATAGTTTGTGATCCTGATGGATAAATTCAATCTCCTTGCTTAATATTGTTACAATTGGAAATGTATCATATTCTAGAAACATTTAATTGTGTTTTGTGAAATATTTAAGTAATAAATAACCATTTCAACTGAAATATTTAATTTATTCTGAATCTTTTAATCACTTAATAAATATAAAATATATTATTATATAAAAGAAAATAGATATAGTATTACAGAAACATTTAATTGTGCTGTGAATGCTACTTTATGTTAATTCTGTGGAATATTTAAAGAATCATTTGATAGAAATTCTCCTTTGTTAAGATTCATGGGTTCTTGAGGGAAATAAACTAATAGTGTTGTTTGTTTGCACATGCTGTGTATGTTGTTTTAGCACCCGATTGACTAAAGGAATTATGCAAATCAGGTAACAGTGCAAATACACCCACAAAATTAGTGATGAATGCAATTAACATGACAGAGTTTCTCATCTCACAGGCTGGTTTGGAGAGGAGGATGTCGAGATCCGGACACCTGAATGGTCTGAAATGCTGAAAATGCGCTTGACTACTTGGTGTGATGCTGTTGTCCATTATTTGATCTATACCAGCACAGATATTACTTTCTTTAGTTTAGTCTGTGGGTGATTAGTGAATAAAATGCATGCTTTTTTTGTATATACTGTTAAGTTTTCAGTGAATTTGTTTAAGTTCATATTTTGAACTCACTTCAAGTTGCATCTTCATCTCAGAAGCTTCGTAAACTTGTTTGTCCTTGTTTGGTATAATTTTATTGCCCCACAAGCAAACTTTTTTCTGAAAAATTTGATTCATCTTATGTCATTTTGCTTTTGCATTTGTCTTATTTTTCAGAAAAACAATAAAAAAACAGTAGCCGAAAACATCAGTAGAAGTAGAAAACTGAGGGCTTTTGTGCTCTCATTTACATAGAAAGGAGACAGTTGTATGTTGTACTCCTCATTTTCAAGTAGCATTGGATAAAACCATCTGCCTCACGAATAAATATAAATGTAAAGAATCCTAATTTATTGTCATTGAGGATATAAAGTAGCACCGATATGAAAATTTTGGACGATACCGATAACCGAAAATTCAAAGGCGGTAACAGATATATTTGCCAATAAATCTAAATCCATTTTTTTAAAAAATAATAATTTTAAGAGCCTGATTACAAAAACAAAAGTCTCACCATTAAAAGCCATGTCCCAAGCACGCAACTATAATGATGTTATATTATATCATTATAATTTTATTTAGCCTATGATTTTTAACTATATTTTCCTTTTTGAAGTGATTTCAATCATATTTCAAGCAATTCAAAACCAACAAACAGTGTGCATCTAAAGCATCTCAGCTGAAGGAAATAATCCATTATTTATCAGTTTTAATATATTGGCCAAATTTTCTTATCGGGCCGATAACGATAACATTAAAAATGAACATATATCGACCGATACCGATATCGTGGCCGATATATCGTGCATCCCTAATATGAAGACATAAATACTCACAGTGCAGTGATATACCATCACAAAATGCATTTTGTTTAGTTTGTCTTTAGTGAATAAAATGCATGCTTTTGCACAAAATTTAGCGAGTTTGCAACTTGATTAGATACAGATTTCGCTACAAGCTGCATCTTCCTCTCAGAAGCTTTCCTGTTTCTGACATCACGGCGTTCTGAAAGCATGGCACAGCCGCGATGCCCCGAGAGCCTGAATATAAACCACAAACCTGAGACGACTGCCAAAGCAAATGAACTGCAAAGCCTGTTTGGAGAGAGAGAGACGGATGGCAAATACACTCACCGAAATGAAGGCCATCAAACCTTTCAAAATAATAATTTTGCACGCTGTCTAACTCCGCAAACCTCTTCATTGTTCCACCATGACATCTTCTGGAGAGTGTAGACGTGACGGTGGGTATGAAACCCCATATGTTGGCGTCCCTCCATCGGGGCACACGGAGAGAGTTGAGGGTAATTGGTAAAGACAGATGTTTGATTTAGTGAGGTGTCGGGCTGTGCTGCGCTGTGCGCTCGCTCGCTGCAGTAACGTGTTTGCTTGCTGTGTGTTTCTTGTGTTTGGCTGTAGTTTGTGGTTACTGTGTGTTCGAGTAAACGGAGAATGTGTGCTGGCGGAGAGGACGAGAGGAAGAGGCAAAGAACATGAAGAACTACTGTAGATTTGTACATTTTCTGAAGAGTGTTTGCCCATGCAGAAATTGACACTACGACGCTAAGGTCTTCAGCTCCATGTATTCAGGTACTTCCTTCAATGTCTAAAATATTAAGGTTCTTTACTGTTTCCGTGAAGAACCTTTAAGGTCTATGGAGCCTTTCTATTGCACAAAGGGTGGAAAAAGGTTCTTAAGATTGTTAAAATGTTCTTCATACTAAGAAAAATGTGTCTCTTTTAAGAACTGTTCAATTATAGGGGGTGTTTTTCTCCCATGTTTTATCCACCATGTCCAACTTTAATTAATTGTTTAAAAGACTATTAATATCTAGTATCAATTTAACTGCACTGACACCAAAAATGCTGGGTTAAAAACAACCCAAGTTGTGTTGAAAATGGACAAACCCAATCATTGGCTTGTTTTAACCCAGCGGTTGGGTTAAATGTTTGCTCAACCTGCTGGGTGGTTTTATTTAACTCGACTATTGTTTAAAAATGACTGGCTTAAAATGAACCCAAAATAGGTGAGGGTAATTGATTTAGTGAGCTGTCGGGCTGGGTTAAAACAACCCATTCCCTGGGTTTGTCAATTTTTAACCCAACTTGTGTTGTTTTTATCCCAGCATTTTTTAGAGTGTATTGGATGAGAACAAAATTTGAACTGAATTTAGCATAATAATAAAAATAGAAATTGAATTTATTTTATAATTGATGAAATTTACAACATTAACCCAGCTAACAGGGAGTCTTCTCAGAAACTTTGAACGTTCTGGCAAAGGTACGTACTCTCAAAGTTATAAAAACTTCTTTCAAAATCATTAATGGAATGTTCCTTTAAAGTTATCTGGTCTTTGATAATGTTTTGGATGTTCGTCTAACATATTCAGAACGTTCAGAGAACATTCAAAAGTAACATTCCCATAATGTTTGCAAAATGATCAACTGGAATGTTCCCTTAACGTTTAAAACATTTAAAAACATCTTTAAAAAGAACATTTGAAGCAATCTGTATTGCATAAAGCACTAATAAACGTGACTTGATTTAATGAGGCATCATTCATGTCTGAAGCGCAATAAAGTTTAATGTTTGACTAGTGCAGGTGGATAACAACCAAACCAGCAAGGAAACAGTACTAGAGATATTGTAAAAAACACTATGGGAAAAAAAAAAAAATCTTGGCTTCTTGCAGGTTTGGCTGATGAATGAGGAGCTCCAGGGAAGATCCAGCTGGAGAGGTGAGCGACTGAAGATGCAGACGCCTCTAAAGGCTTTTTAGCACACGGGGAGGACGGGATCTCAAATTAATTCCCCTTCATCATCTCACAGTCTGCCAGAGGATCTTCTGCTCGAGTTCAGCTCATCTGTGGAGCTTTAGGTCATGCGCTTCATCACGGACGGCTTCTGCAGCATCAGTTTCACACTGTGCTCAGACCTTAAGTTCGTCCTGCACGATTAGGACAAAAAATGCCATTGCCTATTATTTTTAAAGTTCAAATTTGCATGTGTGGATCAGACTCACTCATTTTGACTATTGGCTAGTGTACAACAGACCTGTCTGTGATTGGTTATGATGCTCCATCGCTGCAAACAACAACAACAACAACACTAGATCCCAGTGCAATGCTGTACTCAACACTCTCACAGTTTTTAATCATGGCCGTTGTGATCATTGTCCTTATTATTATTGGATTAATTGTGCAGCACAGATTGACTCAATAAAGTGTGATATTTTTCTTCGTACTTCACTGAGGAAGAGTGTCAGACATGGAAACGTAAGATCTTCAGAGCTCTGCATGTGTGTGTGTGTGTGTGTGTGTGTGTGAGAAAGAGAGAGAGTGAATAATGAGGTGTGTGATAGCATGACGTTCATGATTTGCAGATCACTTCACACATACGGACCATTAAAGTTCTGAAATATCTCAGTATGTTGGACTGCTTGACTGGCAGGACTAACCGCTGTTAAGCCTTTGGTAACAGCAGACAATTTATATCACTTTCTGTCAACCCAACAGTCGTTGGGATTATTTTATTTTATTTTAGGCTGACTTTATTTTATTTTATTTTATTTATTTATTTTTATTCAATTTTAGGCTGATTTTATTTTATTTTATTTTAGGCTGATTTTATTTTATTTTATTTTATTTTATTTTTTATTTTATTTTATTTTATTTTATTTTATTTTATTTTATTTTATTTTATTTTATTTTATTTTATTTTATTTTGTTTATTTTAGGCTGATTTTATTTTGTTTATTTTAGGCTGACTTTATTTTATTTTATTTTATTTTAGGCTGACTTTATTTATTTATTTATTTATTTATTTTTATTTTAGGCTGACTTTATTTTATTTATTTATTTTTTAATTTTATTCAATTTTAGGCTGATTTTATTTTATTTTATTTTAGGCTGATTTTTTTTTCATTTTATTTTAGGCTGATTTTATTTTATTTTATTTTATTTTTTATTTTAGGCTGATTTTATTTTATTTTGGGCTGACTTTATTTTATTTTATTTTATTTTTTAAGTTTTATTTTATTTTATTTTATTTTATTTTATTTTATTTTACTTTATTTTTTTATTTTTTATTTTAGGCTGATTTTATTTTGTTTTAGGCTGACTTTATTTTATTTTATTTTAGGCTGACTTTATTTATTTATTTATTTTTATTTTAGGCTGATTTTATTTTATTTTAGGCTGACTTTATTTTATTTTATTTTAATTTTTTTATTCAATTTTAGGCTGATTTTATTTTATTTTATTTTATTTTATTTTTTTAGGCTGATTTTATTTTATTTTATTTTATTTTAGGCTGACTTTATTTATTTATTTATTATTTTTTTTATTTTAGGCTGACTTTATTTTATTTTTTATTTTAGGCTGATTTTATTTTATTTTATTAATTTTATTTTATTTTAGGCTGAATTTATTTTCTTTTATTTTAGGCTAGCTTTATTTTATTTATTTTGTGCTGACTTTATTAGTGATTTTTTTTTTTTTCACAAGTGTATTCAAGGAGGTCCTGAAATTGAATTTTCTGCCATTTTATTATTATTATGAAATATGTCTGGGTTAACACCCGATGCAGTAATATGTTTACTTTTATTCTAAACCTCATTAGTTTATTCAATTTGATTTTGTTTTATTTTATTGTAATGCCATACTTTAGGCTGACTTTCTGTGATGAATTCACATTTTAATAGGTATTATTTTGTTGTTCAAGAGTGAATCCTGGGAGGTCCTGAAATTGAATTTGCTGCCATCCATTTTTTCCCCCCATATTTTTGTTGAAATGTGTCAGAGTTAACACCCAGTGCAATATGTTTATTTTCTTTCTAAACCTCATTAGTTTGAATTTGATGCTGTTCCTGTGTAACAAGACAACCTTAAATAAATGAAAAAAAAAAAAAAAGAGACTTAATTCACTCTTAAAAATAGTTTTCTTTTCTGCTTGGTTTATCTGTATGTCGCAGACAGCTGCTCTGACACCATGAAAGCTCCTTCATCCCGTCTCCATCAGTTCTCCTTATCTCCTCTTCTCAAGCCCTCCACGGGGCGAGTGTGCACAGATCTGACCCCGAGCGATCCCTCCTCGCCTCATCAAGCTCTCACTCATCTCGGGAAACAACAGCCCCCTGGCCAGCGCAGGTGAACAGCTTAAATCAGCTTTAAAAGACTGATGACTAACCAGCCAAGATGAATGGTGTGGGAAAGTGAGAGGACGTGACATTTATAGGCTCAAAGGCCCGAGCTCTTGAGAACGAAAAAAACTGAAAGCGGAGGAGGGGAAGCCTGCTGAAGAAATATGAAAAAGCTGAGCGGAGCAGTAAAATGTGGCTTGTTCTGTCCAGAGAATATGAAGTGTTGTCCACCTTGGCTGTGCTGAAAAGATGGAATTACTTTGATGGCTTAATTCAACTTTGTCTCAAAAGTTATAATACAAAAGTCATAAAATTGATTTGGAGAAATAAAAATTGATACAAATGAGTCATAGTAAGAGTATAGAGCAACGAAATGAATGTGGAGAGCAGCTCGGATCATTTAGTCTTGGAAGAATTTGATGAGAAATCTGTTCATAAATTAGGCCAAACCTAGTACTGTTGATGCTTGGCAATGTTTTTGTTCCAAAATACTGGATTATATAAAAGAATAATGTTTGTTTTTATTTTATTATTATCTATATCTCTCTTTTTGGAACATGTTACTTTATTATGTGTCTGTTGTTTTTGTTGTTTTGTTTTTATCCCGAGTGGATGTTATATGCAAAAGCTAATAAAAATTTGATCACAAAAAAAGAAATCTGTTCATAAATTGAGATCTCTGACTTTTGATTGCAGACTTTAATATCTTGGCAAATCTGAGAATAGTTTGAGTCATTGTCTCTTCTGTAATTTTCACAAGGAGGATTAAATATAATTTTATCAGCTAAATATCAAACTAAAATTATATATATATATATAATGTCAATAATTTACAAATTTACAAATACAAATGTCTAAAATTTTATTTTATTTTACTTTTTGAAACTGAAATATGCTTAAAGCATTATTTTGGTAACACTTTACAGTAAGGTTCGTTAGTTAAACATTAGTTAATGTATTAAATAACATGAACTAACCATGAGCAATACATTTGTTAATCTTAATGTTAGTTAACAAAAATCTATTGTTCATGTTAGTTCACAGTGCATAAACTTATGTTAAAAAATGCAACTCTTGATTTTAATAATGTATTAGAAAATATTGAAATTAACATTAAGAGAGATTAATAAATGTTGTAGAAGTGCTGTTCATTATTAGTTAATACACAGCAAAATCCCCAGAGTTAAATCAGCTCTGCTCAGAGTACATATGGTCCCTCTCTAAGTAGTGTTAAAATAACACTGAAGCAGAATTAAAGTTAATGAGATAATTAAGCAGTTAATAAGACTGACTTAAGTCAGTTGTAGTTCTTGTGTTTTTTCTGATTTCTTCAGTGATTCTGCTTGTTAACAGCAGGTGTTCATCACTAATGCACAATCATTACTTAATTAAATGCTTAATTATCTCATTAAATTTAACTCTGCTTCAGTGTTATTTTAACACTATTTAGAGAGGGACCATATGTACTCTGAGCAGAGTTGATTTAACTCTGGGGATTTTGCTGTGTATTAACTAATGAACTCTATTGTAAAGTGTTACCAGTATTTTTGTACAGAAAAAGTGTCATAGCATAGTGGGATTGAACAGAAAGTGCATGGACAAAGACTAAAAATTCATTAAGCATTTTATAAAAAGAATGTCGACAGTATAAGCATCATGTCATTGTACTTCTGTCTCTTTCTCTCTCAGCTCCAGACCGCCTGCTACTGATGATCTTCTCATGTGAGCTACTCTCAATTCTGCAAATTTATTGACGGCCTTTAAAAATATTTACCCGTACACTTCCTCTTCAGTGGGCGCCTGGCCCATAATCCTCCTACCCCTTTATTAGATCATTTGTCAAACCCTAGAGCTCTTTACTTGTCTTCTCTTTCTCTCTGGCCCCTCCTTCCCGTTCCTCTCCTCTCCTTTGAGAGAGTTGTTGTGTAACGGCCATTGGTGGTTTAACTCCTTGTCTCCTTCTCCTTTTAAAAGAAAAATTTACAGCTGATTAGTCTGTGCTGTAAAGACAGAGCCGGTCCTGAGAGGAACGCACCGACACATTTCTGCAAGACGAGACGCTCAGTGTTATGAGAAACACATGGAAATAAAGGCAGAAAGATTGCTGCAAACATTATGAATATTGGAGAAAACCTGAGACTCTACTACCTACTACCTAGACATCATGCTCTTAATGCAGAAACATTTGTACATCTGCCTTAAATTTTGGCCAAAAACAAAACAAAAAAATTAGGGCTTTGTCTGTGGTTGAATCAAGTTTTTAATGTTGTTTATATGTCTATGTGGTGTTTTTAACATGCTTTAAGACAAACCATGTGCAAATTCAGAAGTCAACACCATTGCAGAGTATTTGCTCTTTAAAACGGCAGTGATTTAAAGATGCAGTTTGAAATCGCCGGCATTTCTGACATCACAAACTACCTTGTAACCAATCACGTCAATGTGTGGGCGGGGCTTTAGCATATCATTAACTATGACTGTTCTGAAGCAGGAGAGTCTCAAGGGAAGGTTATCCCGGTATATTTTTCTGTTGATATGAAAAATCAGGTAGATTAAGCAATATAGAGGGTGTGTATTACAATGTTATGATGAATATGCCTTGTTTCAAAGCGTTTTTAAGGATACTGATTGTTAGAAGGCAGCTGTCTGACTTGCGAACGATAACATGGTTTGTGTAACACATTATTAGCTGTTTGACAATGTAGTCAAGCAAAAGACTAATCATATTAATTACCGTTATGTGTCCGATGTTGTAAAGAGCGATACCATTGTGCAGCGTTTACCTCAGTAAGTTGACCGAGTGGATCTCTGAGCTTGTGTGAGTGAGTGGAGGCGGGGCTAATTAGCATATTCATAGATCCATGTATACTAAATGAAGCAAGGGTGTAAAGTTACATTCAAGTTATTTTAAGACTTGAAGACATTTTTTTTTCAAAGGAAAAAACTTTTAAATATTCATTTTAGTGATCAAAGATGAGGACTTTAACATAAACAAATAAAACAAACCAATAAATAATTAATTCATGAAAATAAAGACAAAAAAATTATAAAACAAAATATAAATCAATATTTTATGAGTATATGAACATAAATAAAGACATAAATTATAAAACAAAATATTAACCAGTATTATTTTTAATACTTTTTAATCATTTTCAAGTTTATTAATCAGTATACAAACTTGTTTTTCCATTTGAAATTTCATGAAAGTTTTGGCATACAGTTCACTACATTTTGTTTAATTTCTCTGAAAATTAAATTTAATATCTTGTCATTTTGCTTTTGCATTTGTCTTATTTTTATTAAAACATACAGAACCCCTAAAGGGACATGGTGAAGGAAAAAAATATGAGATGGGAGGAAAAATTATATGTCAATGCTTTTGCATTATCTCACAATTTTTTTTGTGAAACTTTAGCGAGCAAAAGCAAAATTTCTCGGGGGAAGACAAGACTTTTGCAAATGAACGCAAAAGCATAGAGATATTTTTTTTCCCCCATCTCATATTTTTTCAATCACCATGCCCCTTTAGGGGCTCCCTACAAAAACACTAAGAAAATGCATTTTTTTTTGCAGCTCGTGGCACAAGATGTGGCACAGTGGCCAAAAACAATGGTTTGACAGACGTGCAAGCAAACTAACAATTAAAAACTAGCTCAGATGAACATGTGAATGTGTATTTGAGCACCTATTAGGACAGCATACTATGTTTTGAAACAGAACGATGGTTTCATTTGTTCAGCACACCATAATAAACACAGCAAAGTTGTGCACACATGAGCGCTAAACCACATGGAAATTCTCAGACAAGCATTTTCCCCAACGATTAGAGTAAAATGGCATCCATGTTCATCTATTTGGCAAACACACACATGCAGATTCCCAATATCAAGAGTTTCCCTCTCAGTCTGAGTGCTGAATGTGGAAAAGCAAAGTACTGCAGCTCATTGATATGCAGAAGCATGCGGCTCAGACAGGGAGTGCTGTTATTATTGGGGTGCGCGGAGAGGAGGTCTGGCACGGGTTTCCACACGGCAGCGGCTCTGCGCATGTCTGCCAAGCTCACAAACACACGCACACACACACTCGCCCCAGCCACAGGTATGTCCCCGGCCCGGTGGGTAACCTCTGCCCGGCCAAAGAGCTGTCAGAAACCCTCTCCTCTCCCATCAGCCTAACTAGAGTGGAAAAGGCCTGAGCAGCCGGTGAGGAGTTGGGGGTTGCACACCCATGCACTTTCAGACGTATGGGTTTCCCTCTATATTTTAGGCTTCAGGCGTTCTTTATTAGCCAATTACGGATATTCCACTGCAGTGGAAACAAGCTTTTGTGAAGACAGACAAATTATGACTTTGTCCTGATGAGGGAAAATTGGTTTGAGCGTGCATCATCCATATGGGTATAATATTCGTTGGACTACTCTGTGGTGGGCGATCCCGTTTTGGAGATACTAAACAATCTGGAAAATTTCAACGACTGGACTACATTACCCACAATGCACCAAGACCAAGCATATGGTAAAATTATGCATTTTTTGCCAAGGTTGTTGCTGTGGGTACATTTTTTTTCTGTGGGTTGATTTCCACCCCCCAGACGTACAAATTCAGTGGGGAATTTGGCCGCCCAATGGAGAAAATCGCATTGGGCTATTTTTGGGCTACTGTTGACTCACCATTGGACTACTTTTGTTGCACAGACCTGGCAACCCTGAAAGCATTCAATCTAATTGGGTCATTTTGACTTAGAAAATAGGGATTTGTCACGGGTTGTATTTCCTAACTTTGCAGAAGTGAGTTTTCAGCATAACTCAGGAGTGACAGAAGAAGAAAAATGAAGGTGGAGTGATGATCAACATGTTTTATAATTTTTTTTCCCCAAACCTTGAAAACTTTGAAAAATGTGCACCATTAGCCACGTTTCCACCGCAGGAACTTTCTGCAGGAATTACAGACTTTGGGGTGGTACTCAGTGTGTTTCAACCACAGGAACCAGGGTCTAAATGAAGTTCGGGGTAAAAATTTCCCCCTCAGAAAGTCCCTGCTCACGAGGTAGAAAGTTTTGGGGTTTGGGCGCTGAACATGCTGATTGGTTGGATTTTGATTGGTTGACTCCACGCAGCATTTTATTTGAACCACCATTTTTAAAAGTCTGTTGCTTTGTGTGCAATAAGAGTTGTTTGCTATTCGAATCAACAATGGGGTTTAAAAAATACGACCAATGGACTGACGATGAGGTTCAGGCTTATTAAGCTTATATGCGGAGGATGAAATCCAGCGGAAACTGGAAAGTTATGCGCAGTCCTATGTCACTTGCCTAATCATCATGGTACTTTAGAAATTTACATTTACATTTATTCTTTTGGAAGACACTTTTATCCAAAGCAACTTACAAGTGAGGAATACAACAAGTGAGACATTGCTCAGGAAATGAAAGGATAGGTAATGAAACGATAGGATTTTTTTTTTTTTTTAAGATAAGGTTAAGTGCTCACAAAAGAGATGAGTTTTCATCTGTCTTTTGAATATTGCCAGGGATTCTGCATTCCAGGTGAAGGCAGGAAGATCGTTCTACCAGCATGGAGTGGAATAACCTATCCTTTCATATATATATATATATATATATATATATATATATATATATATATATATATACACACATTAGTTAAAATACTTCCCCTATTCACCTGTATTGTCTTGCTTTAATCTGCTCTGTGGGATTTTCTTGCAAATAATCCAGTGTTTTTAGTGTGTTGCTATATGTGCTCTGATTGGTTGCTTACTGGCCAAAGTGAAGAGTCTCTGTGATAATCTGGTATTTAATGGAAGTCTGTGGGGGTTGTCCATTTTTAAGTCATAAACATTAGCAAAAACCACTCATAATAATTATAAATGATTCATAGGAAATGAAGTCTGTATCAGCCCTGTAGTAATGAGCACTTTCTGGAGCAAATTATAGTGACTATTATTTAATGACCTCTTTAAAAATCCACAAATATTTGCCATAATAACTGACAAATTGGCTCTGTACTTCCCTTATCCAGGTGCATTCAGAGGAAATAAGGCGCAGAAAGCCTCTCGTTTTCAAAGTGTCTGCTGTGAAATGCACATGGCCTCGATATTTTGATGGACTACCTCTTGAAACCTAATCAAGATACGCTTTCCCCTCCCTGAACGCACTATGAGGCTTATTATTTTAACCCCGAATGCACTGCATGATGTCTATACCGTATCTGCCGGCCAAGATTTCTTCGGTATGTACGCTTCCTGCTTAAGCATGAAAAAAAAAAAAAAAAAAAATCAACATTCCTCTGGGTTTCACAATTTGGCCTGCTTGAAGTAGCAGAAGACTCATCGAGTTGGGATGGGACGCAGCCAGTACAAACACCCTGATGCCTGGCCAATTAGACATGCTAAATGCATTTGATTCACTGCTCTGTGAACCCTGATGTGTTCAATTAAACACGCTTCATCTCCATGCGCCCGTTCAACCTGATTACACCTCGGGTTAAGCTAACCGTCTCAATCGCACGAATGGGGTGTGTAGATTCTCTTGAAACACGTTTTAGTTGACGTGAGTTCGCATGAGGTTTTGATGCAGCTTTTTAAAATAAATATAAAACACAATTCTATTTTACTTCCATAATTTGACATATTGACAGGATATTCAATGAGACAAAGTCATTTCACTCGGCGACCATTTTTGAAACGCCTCTCGGCCATGCAAGTGCAGCTCCTGTCTCAAATTCTCCAAAGCTGTTCTCAAAGCTTTCGATTAAATATTTGAAATCCTCAATGAAATCCATCAACAACTGTCTCATAAATTTTGTTTCAAAACACTCGAATCATGACAAAAACAGCATTTTTCAGGCTGGATCAAGTCTCTATATAGGAAGCACAAGTCTTACTGTTTCTATAGACCTTATGTAGCCACCTTTTCAGTGCTGCGCTCGTTGTCTTTTGTCTTCCTATTTGTATTTCCACAGCGATCTTACATATTTATGAATGAACTGATCATTTTAAAATCTTCCCGGTCTACTGACATCTATTATGACATCTGCTTTAAACATGACAATGCTCATAATAAGTAATTTTCATTAACTAAGTAAATCCACTTCACCAGCTAAATATTCTTCGACAGCGATGCCATAGAAATCGTCTCAGGTTACGTATGTAACCATAGTTCCCTGAGAAAGGGAACGAGACACTGCATCTGATAGGGACGCTTTGGGAATGCAAAGCAAAGCAGTGCGAGTTCCCTCGAAATGGAAATACAAAGCTACCGCAAAACTGAAGTTCATAGACAATATTATAACATTTTTCCCATTCATAATAATGCAAGTGCACCGTTTTTTACAGCAGCTAAGTAGTCTGAACTTAATTTTATCTGGTAAATTACCATTGTGCACAAAGAGCTTACTCTATTGACAGCCATTCAAAAGTAAACCTGAACTTTGATTTTATATATATACACATATAATGCACATAAATGTCTTTAAATTTAAAATTAGATGTTTCACCACAGACCATTTTTTAAAAGCTACTAAAGAGCTGTAAATTTCTGCAGAGTGATCAGTCTCATGACACATTTGTGTAAAAAAATCTCAAAAACAAGTCTTATGTTCACCACTGCTGCATCTATTTGATAAAAAAAAATACAGTAAAAAGAATAAAATTGTGAAATATTATTGCAATCTAAAATAGCTGTTCTCTATGTGAATAGCTTTTAAAATGTAATTTATTTCTGTGATCAAAGCTGCATTTTCAGCATCATTACTCCAGTCTTCAGTGTCACATGATCCTTCAGAAATCATTCTAATATGCTGATTTGCTGCTCAAGAAACATTTATGGTTATTATCAATGTTGAAAGCAACTTTGATGAATAGAAAGTTCAAAAGAACAGCATTTATTTGAAATAGAAATATTGTGTGACATTAAATGTCTGTCACTTTTTAATGCATCCTTGCTGAATAAATTTTTTGTTTGTTGTTGTTGTTTTGGAATGCCTTTGGAATAATGTGCACAAAAAAACCAGGAACATGCATAAGAAAGCGCATGAGGTCAGTTTTGATGTTGACTTCGAGCTAAACTCAATTTGAAGGGTAAATGTAGTGGCAATTAAATTCAGATAAATGGCTGTACTTCTAAGAGCGCGCTCAGACGTGAGTCTAAGGGAGTGAATTTGTTTATTACAGCTTGAGAGCGCAAGAAAACGCATATGGATCCGCACCACTGTGTTGAAAGACACTTTAAAGTATTTGAAAGAGTGTACTAACAGATTAGAGCACTCCTTGATCTAATGAAAATCAATATTGCAAAACATTTAGCCATGAGAGAGGCATACATAATCTAATAAGACACATAACGTAATTTCTGAATTACTGGTAGAGCAAATAGATAATGGAGATGAACTAGGCCTATATGGGCTTTATTTGATAATGTCAACCAAAATGAAATATTTACCCATGAATATTCTCATATTCATTATTATTACATCACATAATATAAGCACACATTGGCATTAACACCAACTTAACCATATTCATGGTTTAACACCATGCACTGTAATAAATTATATAGCCACAGTCGTACTTTACATACCGCTGCACAAACTAATGGTCACTCTGATGTGCACGTCAATGTTAAACCAATCAGTCGTTCCTGAAGGCACAGGAAATAGACTTTATTAGCACTCACCTCCTCTCCTAAGACAACTTTCAGCTCTCATCTACACAATTAGACTAAGTGGCCTGTCACTGACCATTTCGATTCATATTCATTGTCCACACACCGTCAGAATTGCCATGAAAATGCTGTATATCCAACTGCAACATGGTCGTACGCTCGTGTGACCTCAGATTAAGAGTCGGTCAAGACATTCCTAAAAGACATCAGTTAGCTAAAGGGCCAGAAATAGGGTTACACATGCATTAAACACACTTTGCAAGCTTGTTGTAACACCTTTCCCTTACAAAAGGTACTGTGGCAGTACAGTGATGGTATTGAAATACTATAGAACTCTATATTCATTTAAGCATAGAACAATATGCAATATGATGCAACTTTTTTGTTCCCTATTTTATTTGTTAAATACCATAGTGCATACATTTCAGTACCAAGGTAGGCCTACACTATCAAAATACAATGATAACATCACTGACTGTACCAAAAAAGAGCCATAAAAACTATGCTACAGCATTTCATTCCAAATAACCATAGTAGCCAGGCAGAACTTGAGTATTTTTAGTAGTGTTTTGTGCAGAATAAATAACTGGAGCACTGAAGAACTATATTCCTTAAATTATTAGGCCTATACTTTAGCTCAAGAATGTAGAAACTCTTTGTTTTATACCATTTGCACAAGGAAGGATAAAGAAACCTAGGCTATTTTATTTTCGTATGCCATTATCAGTTGCATATAAAAGGCAATGAATATATTTTAATCCGAACTAGTTAATTTAAGTTTGTGAACTCAACGTCATTTCCTTCCTCGCCATGTGATTTGTTGTTAAAACTCAGCATCGAGCGCCATCACGTGGTTTGTGTTTATATCAACACGTAACTGAAGTGCAATTTTCAAAGCGCCCTCTAAGCGGCGCTATCTTAAAAACACACGAAAACTCACAGCTGACGCTCTTCACTGAAGCTCTTCGGTTGTTTACAGTTTTGCCCCTTTAGCGTCAGTCATATAACTCTCTCAGTAAAACTGTTTAAATCTTATTTCCAACATGGGATGCGACGGCGGAACTATTCCTAAAAGACATGAACTAGTTAAAGGACCGAAAAAGGTTGAAAAGGTAAAAGATATCTAGTTTTAAACGCTCGATTATTTACCTCATGAAATTAGCATGTAGCTTTGTAGCACGACTGTAGTTCGTGAGCTGTATTTAAACATTTATAATTTCTTTATACATATATACATGCATACATACTATAGTACTTTGATAACATCATGGTACAACCATAGTAATGTTTTTATAAGTGATATTGATATTATGGTACATTAATGTCAGTACCATGACATATTTCAAAGTACCATAGTATTAACACAGTACCATGGTATTTCGTACAGTACCGTTTAAATACATTGTATAAATGGCGTATGAGTTATGAGCATGGTAACGAAACAGTACCGTCATAAATAATAATAATAAAATACTGTAATGTTATTTATTTGCGTTAATAAAACCTTTCAAAGATATAGATACTGATTATACAAATAAATACTACGTGGTTCACAAATAAATGTAACAGTTTACACAAATGGATTCATACAAATAAAATATTTGATTTTTTTTTTAAATAAAGTATTTAATGTTAAATATTTTAATATTAAATTATAATATAAAATATAACACTTTACAATGTCTCATTTGTTTACATTAGTTTACTAACATGAACTAATAATGAGCAGTATATTTTTACAGTATTTATTTACCTTTGTTAATGTTGCTAAATATAAACGTTCATGTTAGTTTTCAGTGCATTAATTAATGTTAACAAGTACAACTTGATCTTAAAATGTATTAGTACTTATTGAGATTAAATAAGATTAATAAATGCTGTGTAAGTATTGATAATAGTTAACTAATGTTAACAAATGAAACCTTTTTCTAAAGTGTTATCATATTATGTAAATATATATACCATTTGGAATTGAATACAGTAACCGTGATTCGTTTTTTTAGCTCACAAACTTTACAACATTCATTTAGAGAATATGCATTAAGGCTTTTTGTGAGTGCCATTAATATTAGTGTATTTTTATTTAGGGTCCTCATAAATCAGATGTCTAGTAGTATTATGGCTAATAAATCAGAACTTGTTTTACAGGTCGATAAAAATGCAGAACTCGCTGCCAAATGGAAATACTGTGCACTGAGTCAGGAGAAGCTGAAGCGGCCCATAGTCGCCTGTGAGCTGGGCAGGTACGTTATTTATTTATATTCATGTTTTACTTTTCTTGTGCTTAAATGGTTAGTTTACCCATAAATGAAAATTATCCCATAATTTACTCAAGCCATCCTAGGTGTATAAGAATTTCTTCTATAAAGGTATAAATATGGATATTTTTCTTACAAAAATGCAGAAGGCCTTGAGCTGTTTGTATTACAATTATAAAGCTTGGGAGAGCCAGAATATTTCTTTAATATAACTCAGAGTGAGTTTGGCTGAAAGAAGAAAGTCCTATACACCTAGGATGGCTTGTGGGTGAGTAAATCATGGGATAATTTTCATTTTTGGGTGAACTATTCGTTTAAGTACTGCCAGGTGAAGCAGTTGTTGTTCTAATCCTCTTAAAAATGTACTGTGCCAGTTGGATGTTCATATGTACAAGTAATAAGCTGAGACAAGACCTCTGCTTCATGTCATGATTACCTAGTTGGGATTTATTTTAACCGCTAATGGCATTCTACCTTACATAACCTCTGTTATAAAGATTTACCATCATTCTTGCATGAAAACCAACCATTGTTTAAATGTGGTATCTGAAATAAGATCTGAGTAACCACAGGTGGATGGATCCTCACGAAAAAGCGCCGCAGTTTTCAATAGAATTTGAATTTTTTTGACTAGGCATCTTTCAGCGACCAATAAGAATGCAGATCTCTCAGCTCTGGTTGGCATATTTTACCATATTTAAATCCGTTCTGCAGAATTTCATTTATGACCCCTAAATCAGTGCAAAATGAAGGTATTAAAATTATGGAAACTACTGTTTGTTATATTTGTTATAAAAATAATGCTCTTTATTATTTAGTATGCAAACATATTATTCCTGCCGAAACATTATTACTATAGTGTTTAAGGGGTGGTTGATTATGATTTCACTTTTTTAACTTTAGTTAGTGTGTAATGTTGCTGTTTGAGCATTCAATGCAAAGGGAGATATTTTCTTTTACATAAATCAGTTTTTAAGGACTACAACAAACGGCTGGTAGGGACTAGAATGAGCTTCTTCCAGGGTTAATTTACATAAACCCGCCCCCGAGAACACTCAACAAAGGGGCCATGTTGGGCTGCTTTAGAGAAGAGGAAGAGTTGTTGTAGTAGAGTGTTGTTGTCATGCCGTCATTTTACGCCGGACTGCTTCACAAACGAGGTTCAATTCAACACAAAAGATGAACATGACGGCACATGCTAGTGGATGAGTTGAATCAACTCCACAGCAACTACATAAATTTATCCACTAACCATTCAGAAACGTCCAGTTTCATTCTAAAAGTTGTAACTTCTTCCTGAGTCTCTCCATCAGTGTCGACTCCGGTTTGAACAATGTAAGGCTGAACACCGTTACTGACAATCCTCATTTTGGCTGCGTGAGATTCTCCAGCTTTGTTGTTGTTGAGCTGTTAAAGCTCCGCCCTCTTCTGGAAAGGGGGTCCGAAGCAGCAGCTCATTTGCATTTAAAGGGACACACACAAAAACGTTGTGTTTTTGCTCATACCCAAATAGAGGCAAATTTGACAAGCTATAAAAAAAGATCTGTGGGGTATTTTGAGCTGAAACTTCACAGACACATTCTGGGGACACCAGAGACTTATATTACATCTTGTAAAAGGGGTATTATAGGTCCCCTTTAATACATAGTCAAGCAATGATGCATTTTTAAGTAAAATCATTTTTCTTCCAACAGGCTGTATAATAAAGATGCAATCATTGAGTACTTGCTGGATAAATCAGCGGAGAGGCCGAACACTGAGGTTGTGGTGCACATACGTGGCATCAAGGTCAGTACATGCTGACAGATGATACACTGTCTAAATATGCTTTTCCTCATTCGTTACGCTTCTGCATGATCCGTCAACTGTATGTGTGTTATTATCTGTGTTATTATAGTAACATTGAGATTAAAGGATTAGTTCACTTTCAAATGAAAATTACCCCAAGCTTTACTCACCCTCAAGCCATCCTGGGTGCATATTAGGGTTGCATGGTGTACCGGTACTACGGTAGTATCGCGATACTAAAGCTTCAAAATACTGGCGATGCCATTGTATTTTTTAAACGGTAGTATCGTCAGTACCGTAAGGAATGTTGTATGTGCGGCAGGTACACTTCAAT
Organism: Megalobrama amblycephala; assembly: GCF_018812025.1. Classification (NCBI taxonomy): domain Eukaryota; kingdom Metazoa; phylum Chordata; class Actinopteri; order Cypriniformes; family Xenocyprididae; genus Megalobrama; species Megalobrama amblycephala. The sequence continues at coordinate 1,027,487 of NC_063051.1, forward strand.
TGAACATGCGTGCCTGCAAAAACATTACAAGAGACTGCCGTTGACTGTCTGCTGTGCCCTGTGTAGTAAATGCTCTGTAGAATTAGCGCCTTATTGTTTTCTGATGCTTCAGTTAATTTTGCAATGAGATAAAGTTGCACTTGCACGTTGTTATTCGCAGTGCATTTTATCTGGAGAAAGGGTCTGAAATTCACTTAATTAACATCATAAAATCTTTATATAAGAATGAATTCTCACAGTTTTTCCGTTGCTCATTTGGCCACTTTTGGAAAAGATTAAATAATTTGTTTCTAGAAACAGCTTTGCGAACACGATTCAGACAAATGCAATTCCATTCATCAGTAAGTTATAGCGGGTTTGCACTCGGTTCTTATCAATCATATCAATCGTGATTTTATAATTATAAATGTATTATATGTTTTAATATACATACTGCTCTCCAGTCAGGGTTAGATATTTCAAGATAGGCTGGCAAAAATGCTCCTGATAGTTCGTGACACGAGCAAGAGCGCTGTTTTTGTTTCGTTTCTAAATGAATCTGTTTATGAACAAATTGTGTGAGTCACTGACTCACTAATCCATTCATTAAGACAGTCATTTGCTTCGTTCCTGAATGAATCAGCCATTTTGAACGAATCGGTTGAATGATTCATTGACTTAATCATTAACACTTGCTGCCACCTACTGGCGACTTTAGTCTCCCATCTAAACGTAGGTCTATTCTATCATTTTTTTACCATCTAAAAGTAGGTCTATTCTGTCATTTTTTTCCACCAACATTTTTATTTCTATATTCAAATTTTTATATTTGAAACATTAATATCATAACATTATTTATGCAATTGTAATTGAAATGTAAATGCATAAATGCTACATCGTAATGTCAGTTCATACAGCTTCTGTGCAGTGCTAAGATGAATTTTGTTTACATTGATTCATTTGAATGGTAATAAAAGCCTGTTATTCATTCTCATTAATGAAGTATTCAGAGAAAAATCTGGTCTGTTTTCATGTTTTTATGAAAGTTTGGTTCATTTTGTATACCGCATGGTATCGCGATACTACTTGGTATCGTGATACTTCAGCTGGTATAGTATCGTAAGACATTTTTATGGTATCGTGACAACCCTAGTGCATATGACTTTCTTCTTTCTGATGAACACAATCGGAGATATATTAATAAATATCCAGACGCATCCAAGCTTTATAATGGCAGTGAGCGTTATCAACGAGTTTGAGCTGAAGAAAGTGCTTCCATCCACATCCATCCATCATAAACGTGTGCTGCGTCCCAATTCGCCTACTTATACTATGTCCTAAAAGTGTGTACTGTTTTTGTAAAGAAAAAGTACATACTTTTGAGTGTGTAGCAGAAAAGTATGCAAGCTTTGGGACATACTACCTCGTCATACCCTGTCAATCATCAATTTAATTTCCTATAAATATGTTTTGGAGAGAAATGCAGTCGCACGTTTATCTGCCAGTCGGGTCTTTCATGCAATAACTCTCCTCATCTTTGCATAATGATGCATTTAAAAGTTAATGACCAAACGCATCGTTATAAAAGTTCACAATGCTGTTGCAGATGAAATATAATGTGGATAACATTTAATAAATATCTTTTCGTCAGGTTATACTGATTATTAATAATTCAAGCACCTTTATCTTAACCGCTCTGCTCAACCTTCGAGACGCACATCCGTCATGTTTGTAGTTTTTTTAACACTTTTTATTTGTATTTGTAGTTCTAATTGAATCCTCATCCACAGCGCAATGTGTTATGGGCAATATTAGCCATTAGAAGTGTGCACGGATCTGCACTTTGAATTCTAACCGGAAAAAGTAGACCATCCGGGTATCTTTGGAATACTCATTTCAACATACTACAATTTGGGAAATACTAATTCTTTTTTCGAATACTATTTAGGATGGATAGTATGTGAATTGGGACACAGCAAAATACTCCACATGGCTCCGGGGGTTAATAAAGGCCTTCTGAAGCGAAGCGATGTGTTTGTGTAAAAAACAAAAACAAATATTTAACAAGTTATGAAGTAAACTATCTAGCTTACGCCAGTGTAAAACTCTCAGAGTTCAAAACGCTTACACTACATCCTACACCTTCACTATTCAACTTGCAGAAAATGCTTAACTGATGCGACGGCAGTTCTGTTTTTCAATACGGAAGGCGGTCTTGTTAAATATGGATTTTTTTTTTTTACACAAACACATCGCTACGCTTCAGAAGGCCTTTATTAACCCCCTGGAGCCGTGTGGAGTACATGTTTATGATGGATGGATGTGGATGGAAGCACTTTCTTCAGCTCATACTCGTTGATAACGCTCACTGCCATTATAAAGCTCGGATGCGTCAGGATATCTATTAATATATCTCCGAATGTGTTCATCAGAAAGAAAAAAGTCATATACACCCAGGATGGCTTGAGTGTGAGTAAAGCTTGGGCTAATTTTCATTTGAAAGTGAACTAATCCTTTAATTCGTTTTTATGGAAC